>NW_025334061.1:0-155944 GCF_014858855.1 Bufo gargarizans | reverse complement strand
TCCGTTCCGGAACTGAAGACATCCTGAACGGATTTCTCTCCATTCAGAATGCATTAGGATAATCCTGATCAGGATTCTTCCGGCATAGAGCCCCGACGACGGAACTCTATGCCGGAAGACAATAACGCAGATGTGAAAGAGCCCTTAGTTTTCTGGCTGTGGGACTTGATAAATCTCCCCATTGTGTTACTGTATTGCCACACTGAAGTCACTGGGCTTGTGATCTAGGCCCTGACAGCAAGAGCCTCTACATACAGGTCCTTCTCCAAAAATTAGCATATTGTGATAAAGTTCATTATTTTCTGTAATGTACTGATAAACATTAGACTTTCATATATTTTAGATTCATTACACACAACTGAAGTAGTTCAAGCCTTTTATTGTTTTAATATTGATGATTTTGGCATACAGCTCATGAAAACCCAATTTCCTATCTCAAAAAATTAACATATTTCATCCGACCAAAAAAGAAAAGTGTTTTTAATACAAAAAAAGTCCACCTTCAAATAATTATGTTCAGTTATGCACTCAATACTTGGTCGGAAATCCTTTTGCAGAAATGACTGCTTCAATGCGGCGTGGCATGGAGGCAATCAGCCTGTGGCACTGCTGAGGTGTTATGGAGGCCCAGGATGCTTCGATAGCGGCCTTAAGCTCATCCAGAGTGTTGGGTCTTGCGTCTCTCAACTTTCTCTTCCCAATATCCCACAGATTCTCTATGGGGTTCAGGTCAGGAGAGTTGGCAGGCCAATTGAGCACAGTAATACCATGGTCAGTAAACCATTTACCAGTGGTTTTGGCACTGTGAGCAGGTGCCAGGTCGTGCTGAAAAATGACATCTTCATCTCCATAAAGCTTTTCAGCAGATGGAAGCATGAAGTGCTCCAAGATCTCCTGATAGCTAGCTGCATTGTCCCTGCCCTTGATAAAACACAGTGGACCAACACCAGCAGCTGACATGGCACCCCAGACCATCACTGACTGTGGGTACTTGACACTGGACTTCAGGCATTTTGGCATTTCCCTCTCCCCAGTCTTCCTCCAGACTCTGGCACCTTGATTTCCAAATGACATGCAACAGTCCAGTGCTGCTTCTCTGTAGCCCAGGTCAGGCGCTTCTGCCGCTGTTTCTGGGGAATGCGGCACCTGTAGCCCATTTCCTGCACACGCCTGTACACGGGGGCTCTGGATGTTTCTACTCCAGACTCAGTCCACTGCTTCCGCAGGTCCCCCAAGGTCTGAAATCGGTCCTTCTCCACAATCTTCCTCAGGGTCCGGTCACCTCTTCTCGTTGTGCAGCGTTTTCTGCCACACTTTTTCCTTCCCACAGACTTCCCACTGAGGTGCCTTGATACAGCACTCTGGGAACAGCCTATTCGTTCAGAAAATTTCTTTCTGTGTCTTACCCTCTTGCTTGAGGGTGTCAATGATGGCCTTCTGGACAGCAGTCAGGGTCGGCAGTCTTACCCATGATTGCGGTTTTGAGTAATGAACCAGGCTGGGAGTTTTTAAAAGCCTCAGGATCTTTTGCAGGTGTTTAGAGTTAATTAGTTAATTCAGATGATTAGGTTAATAGCTTGTTCAGAGAACCTTTCATGATATGCTAATTTTTTGAGATAGGAAATTTGGGTTTTCATGAGCTGTTTGCCAAAATCATCAATATTAAAACAATAAAAGGCTTGAACTACTTCAGTTGGTGTGTAATGAATCTAAAAATATATGAAAGTCTAATGTTTATCAGTAAATTACAGAAAATAATGAACTTTATCACAATATGCAAATTTTTTGAGAAGGACCTGTATATGCAATTGGTAAAGGATCGCTTTGAAAATGATAGTAGTAAGAGGTTTAGAACTAGTAGTAATTTTTTCTCTAAATTTGGAACATACATTGCTTTTCCTTGATGTTGGGATGTGCACCTAATATATAAGTCCAGATCAATCATCTACCCTCAGACCTTACGTTCCCACACACAAATTCTAATATTAGCCCTAAGAATGCTGAGAGGTAAACTACACCATAGGCCTCATGCACACGACAGTTTTTTTTTCACGGTCCGCAAAAACGGGGTCCGTGGGTCCGTGATCCGTGACCGTTTTTCATCCGTGGGTCTTCCTTGATTTTGGAGGATCCACGGACATGAAAAAAAAGTCGTTTTGGTGTCCCGCCTGGCCGTGCGGAAGCCAAACGGATCCGTCCTGAATTACAATGCAAGTCATGGGGACGGATCAGTTGATGTTGACACAATATGGTGCCATTTCAAACGGATCCGTCCCCATTGACTTTCAATGTAAAGTCTGGAGTTCTTTTATATACCATCGCCCCCCCCCCCCCCCCCCTCTATAGCAGTAACATTGGTGGCAGTGTGCGGTCTCCCATTCCCCCCCCCCCCCCATCATTGGTGGCAGCGGAGTTCCGATCGGAGTCCCAGTTTAATCGCTGGGGCTCCGATCGGTAACCATGGCAACCAGGACGCTACTGCAGCCCTGGTTGCCATGGTTACTTAGCAATAGTACAATTGTAGAAGATTCATACTTACCTGCTTGCTGCTGCGATGTCTGTGTCCGGCCGGGAGCTCCTCCTACTGATAAGTGAAAGGTCTGTGCGGCGCATTGCTAAAGAACTGTCACTTACCAGTAGGAGGAGCTCCCGGCCGTTCACAGACATCGCAGCAGCAAGCAGGTAAGTATGAATCTTCTACTGTTGTACTATTGCTAAGTAACCATGGCAACCAGGGCTGCAGTAGCTTCCTGGTTGCCATGGTTACCGATCGGAGCCCCAGCGATTAAACTGGGACTCCGATCGGAACTCCGCTGCCACCAATGATGGGGGGTGGGGGGGGGGGGAATGGGAGACCGCACACTGCCACCAATGTTACTGCTATAGAGGGAGGGGGGGGGGCGATGGTGGTTGGCACACTGTGCCACCAACGATTTAATACAATAGAGGGAGGGGGGGGGGCGATGGTGGGGGCACACTGTGCCACCAACGATTTAATACAATAGAGGGAGGGAGGGGGGGGCGATGGTGGGGGCACACTGTGCCACCAACGATTTATTACAATAGAGGGAGGGAGGGGGGGCGATGGTGGGCGCACACTGTGCCACCAACGATATTCAAACTGGGAAGGGGGGGGGGGGGTCTGCCCCCTGCTGCCTGGCAGCCCTGATCTCTTACAGGGGAATATGATAGTACAATTAACCCCTTTAGGTGCCGCACCTGAAGGGGTTAATTGTGCTATCATATCCCCCTGTAAGAGATCGGGTGCTGCCAGGCAGCAGGGGGCAGTCTTGTACAAAGTTTGCAGTGTATTCTAACTAGAAGCGTCCCCATCACCATGGGAACGCTTCTGTGTTAGAATATACTGTCGGAAATGAGTTTTCACGAAGTGAAAACTTAGATCAGAAAAAGCTTTTATGCAGACGGATCTTCGGATCCGTCTGTATGAAAGCAACCTACGGCCACGGATCACGGACACGGATGCCAATCTTGTGTGCATCCGTGTTCTTTCACGGACCCATTGACTTGAATGGGTCCGTGAACCGTTGTCCGTCAAAAAAAATAGGACAGGTCTTATTTTTTTGACGGACAGGATACACGGATCACGGCCTCGGCTGCAAAACGGTGCATTTTCCGATTTTTCCACGGACCCATTGAAAGTCAATGGGTCCGCGAAAAAAAACGGAAAACGGCACAACGGCCACGGATGCACACAACGGTCGTGTGCATGAGGCCTACTCCTCTGGCTACCGCAGCGTCAAAGCGGATGCAGCTTGGACCCAGTACCAGGGATCAAGTAAGTATGCTTGCCTTTTGCAGATCTGGCTAGGGCGGGAGTTCCCCCCCCCCCCCCCCCCCAAAAAAAAAACCTCAAAAGATGGCCAAACCCTTTTACAGCAGGATGGTATGTGACTTAGGCCCCATGCACACTGCCGTGTTTCACAGCCGTGTGCGGGCCGTGGAACCGCGGCCTGGATCCCTCCTGAGAGCAGGAGCGCACGGCGTCACTGGTTGCTATGACGCCGTGCGCTCCCTGCTGCCGGCACAGTACAGTAATACACTGGTATAGATCATACCAGTGTATTACTGTACTGTGCCGGCAGCAGGGAGCGCACGGCGTCATAGCAACCAGTGACGCCGTGCGCTCCTGCTCTCAGGAGGGATCCAGGCCGCGGTTCCACGGCCCGCACACGGCTGTGAAACACGGCAGTGTGCATGGGGCCTTACTAGGAATGAGCCAGCATAAGGAATTATATCATTTTTAGGGAACAAGAATGGCAGAAACCGTAGTAGACAGTATAGTGCAGGCATCCTCAAACTGCGGCCCTCCAGCTGTTGTAAAACTACAACTCCCACAGTGCCCTGCTGTAGGCTGATACCTGTAGGCTGTTCAGGCATACTGGGAGTTGTAGTTTTGCAACAGCTGGAGGGCCGCAGTTTGAGGATGCCTGGTATAGTGGATGCCACACTGCCTAAGGGCTCATTTACACATGTCCATAGGCAATTCCATTATAGGCTGCTTGTTCTGCAAATTGCGGAATGCACACGGGCGGCAATCCTTGTTTTGCAGACCGCAAAACACGGCGCAGTTGTGTGTATGTGCTCTAAGATGTGGAGTGAGCCCTGATTATTGACTCATAAGGCTATGTGCACATCTGCGGCAGAGGTTCCATGCAGCAGTATTTAATCTGGCAAAATGCCAGAGCCTGACAGACTCCATTATAGGGTATGGGAGGTGTCTGGCGTATGTGGATACAGGGATTCCTGTATTCTGTTCCTATGCTAAGAGCTGTCTCCCAAGAAAGAAAACCATCTCGCCAGCGCCACCTATTGGAAGTGGCTCCCCATGAGTTAAGATCCAACTTTAAAGAAGAATTAGCCAATTTCAGATGGCGCTATACAATTGTCACAGATCACCAAATATTCGGTAAATTAACGGGTAATCCAATTCTATTAAAATATAACCTTTATTAATATCATGAAAACAATCAGCCCTCAGATGATACGTGATCATAAAATGCAAACTCAAATAATACGTGATCATAAGAATGCAAAAAGTCACTTCCTGTAAAACGATACACAAAGTGCAAGAAGTTCAGCGGTAGTGACAACTAGAGTGCACGGTGGCACTTAGAGCCATTGTCCTATTTCGTTGGTTCCAACGTGCAGACGTTGTCCTTGAGAAGGAAATCTCGCTGATGTAGTCCAAAGTACTGCAACAAATAAGTTAATGATGGAGTTGGGCAAAAGATGATCCCTATTGCGGCCCTATGATATAACTAATAGGCTGGCCCCTAATAGCTTGAAAATAGAGCAGCCTCACCACAGGGCACTCGTCCTAAAAAGGGCGACCCCGTCTGGAGCCTTGCCCTCAAAAACGGGCCCTAATAAAACCCTATCCTATTCCCAACATGCATGTTTCGCCTTTCAAGACTCATCAGAGGAAATATCAGGATAATAGCGCAAAAAGACTTGCTAGTAGGTGAACTATAGGTGCCAAAAAGAAGGCATCACTAAGTTCACCAGACGAGATTTCAGGTGCGGTAACCTCTTAATGCGCAAGCTGGTACAGGAGGTGATAAGCCGGCGTAACCCCCCAGCATAAAGGGTCTGATGTTACCCTAAGGTGATAGATGGCTAAAATGCCACTATTCCCGCCAGTTTATAAATCGGCATCTGCCTTATAACGAGGCTAAGTTGACGCCAAAGTGAGGTTTGGAGCGCTCTGCCAGGACGCATCAATGCACTGTGGCCTCCACTTAGCCTTATTATGAGGCAGATGCCGATTTATAAACTGGACTACATCAGCGAGATTCTTTTCCTTCTCAAGGACAATGGCTATCTTTAAGTGCCGCCGTGCACTCTAGTTGTCACTACCGCTGAACTTCTTGCACTTTGTGTATCGTTTTACAGGAAGTGACTTTTTGCATTCTTATGATCACGTATTATTTGAGTTTGCATTTATAATCATGTATCATCTGAGGGCTGATTGTTTTAATGATATTAATAAAGGTTATATTTTAATAGAATTAGATAACCCCTGTTAATTTAAGATCCAACTTTCCAACGAACCTTGGGATTTGATGAGGGACAATAGGCAAGCCAGATATCTATCCGTAGACAGCTTTTTCGGGGTTCTTGCCCCACATCTTGACTCGTAGGGAGCCACTTTCAAAAGGTGGTGCTGGCAAGATGGCTTTTTAATTTTATTTTTGGGAGATACCACTTTGCATATTCATTTCCTATGGATCTCTTCCGGTAGTTCTCCATGCAGAACTTGTCTCTTTAAGGAGATTCAGTATCTTCTTTTTCCTATGCAAGAACAGAATTCCGGAATCTAGGCACAAGTGTGCGCCTAGCCTGCCATTGTAGTGTATGGAAATGAAGCAGGGTCTCACCTTAGTCTGTATTAGGTATTTATTGCCAGCAGGGTGCGTGCTTTCATTAACATAGAATTGTTCTATATCCGTTACGGCATCTTCGCTTTTTCCTCTGTCGACAGATGACTAAATATATAAAAAAAAAATATAATGAGATTGATGCTGTATTCTGGCAAACTTGTGGAGATATTGCAAACTGAACAAGGTGGGAACGGCTGAAAAGTAGGTATTTGTGGGGTGAAAAATAAAAATGCTATTCTGCCGTGGTTGTTTGAGCTTCTTTTCCTGCCATTCGCTATATGGTAAAATAAGGACCTGATTTATATTATTTTTATTATGTTTTACTGCTTTTAAAAATCCTGGGTTCACATCACATTTTTACTATCCATTTGATGTATACGTTGGGGGGAAGGATACAAAAGTGCAGCACATCACGCGTATCCATACTGCAGAGTCCGGAAAAAAAAAAGTATTTTTTTTTTTTTATATACAATGGAACTCTATGGTGACAGATGCCACTGTATGACATCCGTCTGAGGTATCCATTAACGTATATGTTTTTTTGTGTACACTAAACGGATGGATAAAACTTGATGTGAACCCAGCCTAAGATGTCGTCATATTCTGACACTTATAACTTTTTTTACTTTTTGTTGACCTGGTGGGGGGGGGGGGGGGGGAGCTGTAGTTTTTCTTGATGGAAGAGGCGAAACGTTGCCTGTGCAGGATAAGGGTCCATTCACACGTCCGTTGTTTCTTTCCTGATCTGTTCCGTTTTTTGCTGAACAGATCTGGACCCATTAATTTTTAATGGGTCCTGAAAAAATCGGACAGCACAATGTCTGATTTTTTTTTCAGGACCCATTGAAAATGAATGGGTACAGATCTGGTCCAGATCTGTTCAGCAAAAAACGGAACAGATCAGGAAAGAAACAACGGACGTGTGAATGGACCCTTAATAACATGGGGGGAGATTTATCAAAACTGGTGCAAAGGTAAGGCTACTTTCACACTTGCGGCAGGATGGATCCGACAGGCTGTTCACCATGTCGGATCCGTCCTGCGGCTATTTCGTCGTGCCCGCGGACCGCCGCACCGTCCCCATTGATCATAATGGGGACGGGGCGGAGCTCCGGCGGTGCACGGCGAAAGCCGCCGGACTAAAAAGCCTGACATGCAGTAATTTTAGTCCGGCGCCCTTTCTCCGTGCTGCGCCGGAGCTCCGCCCCCATTATAGTCAATGGGGACGGAGCGGCGGTCCGCGGGCACGGCGAAATAGCCGCAGGACGGATCCGACAGGGTGAACAGCCTGTCGGATCCGTCCTGCCGCAAGTATGAAAGTAGCCTAAACTGGCTTAGTTGCCCCCTAGCAACAAATTAGATTGATGCTTCTATTTTTCAAAAGACCTCTAAAAAATGATAGGTGGAATCTGATTGGTTGCTATGGGCAACTCAGTTTTTGCTTTGCACCAGTTTTGGTTAATCTTCCCCATGATCTTTAGCAGGTTAGACATTGTCAAACATTATTATACCAAATTATGTGTTTTTCATTTTTCTTTGTAATATAATAAATTGGGGGGGGGGGGGGGGGGGATTGCATTTCTTATATTTAATATTTTCTTCTGTAAATTTATTTATGTTTTAGTTCCCTTAGACATTAAGCTGCAGTCACTCAATCGCTTGTACCATATACTGCTGTACCGATCGAGCACCCTCCATTTGTCTAACCACTTGAATGCCACACTTGCTATTATCTATGGCATCTGAGGAGTTATCAAATCCTGACTGTTGCAGACAGGTGTCGGCTATAGAAAACCACCGTAACCTGGCGAGTATACATTCCTTACACAAGTGACATACAGCTATGGCAGGGTGCAGGAAAAATGCCATATACAGTCCTGTAAGCCGCACACTAGCATACATGACGGCATACTGTCCCCCGCCTGCCACAGTGTCAGCGAAATAATCATACTCGCCTGTCATTCTCCAGGTCCATGGGCTTCAAGATGGCAGTGACCGCAGAGGATGACTGGCGAGTATGATTACTTCACTGACACCAGGGGGCAGTACAGTCATGTATGGAGCTTACATGATTGTACATGGCGCTTTGACCAACCCCTTTCATGGTAAACACTACACTTATTCTGCAATAATATATCTTTCTACACATAACCAATGCACAGGCGAGATTTACGTTTCAGGAGTTGATCCCAGCAACATCGTGAGGTCTCTGCATCCCTTGGTATTTTGCCACTCGCATCCAGATTTGGTGGATTTGCCATCACCACTTTGCCACGAAGGGTCACATTCCAGCCTGGTAAGAAAGTGATACCTTTAGGGCACGTCCACATTTGGCAGAAATCCATAGCATTAAAAGGTATAACATATGACAGTGTATTAAAGCTGTTTAGTCAAGGTTTCTGTTGTTCGTTCGCCATTTTTGACTTCCTGCAGAGTCCAGCAAAAAAGTACGTTGTTTTTTTAAAAATGGAATCGCATGTCAGGTATACATGTTAAACATGGGACAAAAACATGCTATGAACACTGCCTTAATGAGAAATCTATTAGCTATATATAATTTTTTTTCTTTTCTTTTCACATAACCGTTAGTTGGCTTGTTTTAGTAGTATTTTTGAATGCCACCATTTCATTTACCATAACTTGTATTGGAAAATGGGGGAAAAAAAATCTTTATGGGGTGAACATGGAAAGAAATTGCAATTCTGCCAAAGTTTTTTGAGTGTTGAGGACCTTACATAGAAACATAGAATGTGTCGGCAGATAAGAACCATTTGGCCCATCTAGTCTGCCCAATATACTGAATACTATGGATAGCCCCTGGCCCTATCTTATATGAAGGATGGCCTTATGCCTATCCCATGCATGCTTAAACTCCTCCACTGTATTTGCAGCTACCACTTCTGCAGGAAGGCTATTCCATGCATCCACTACTCTCTCAGTAAAGTAATACTTCCTGATATTAATTTTAAACCTTTGCCCCTCTAATTTAAAACTATGTCCTCTTGTAGCAGTTTTTCTTCTTTTAAATATTCTCTCCTCTTTTACCTTGTTGATTCCCTTTATGTATTTAAAAGTTTATATCATATCCCCTCTGTCTAGTCTTTCTTCCAAGCTATACATGTTAAGGTCCTTTAATCTTTCCTGGTAAGTTTTATCCTGCAATCCATGTACCAGTATAGTAGCTCTTCTCTGAACTCTCTCCAAAGTATCAATAACCTTCTGGAGATATGGTCTCCAGTACTGAGCACAATACTCCAGATGAGGTCTCACTAGTGCTCTGTAGAGCGGCATGAGCGCCTCCCTCTGTCTACTGGTAATTAGTGATGAGCGAACTTCTGTTTTAAGTTCGGCGTCTAAAGTTCGGCTTCCGGTTAGCGGAGAATCCCGATATGGATTCCGAATACCGTTGTGGTCCTTGGTAGCGGAATCAATAATGGCCGATTATTGATTCCGCTACCACGGACCACAACGGAATTCAGAATCCATATCGGGATTCTCCGCTAACCCGAACCCGAACTTTAGACGCCGAACTTAAAACACAAGTTCGCTCAACACTACTGGTAATGCCTCTCCCTATACACCCAAGCATTCTGCTAGCATCTCCTGCTGCTCTATGACATTGTCTGCCTACCTTTTAAGTCTTCTGAAATAATGACCCCTAAATCCCTTTCCTCAGATACTGCGGTTAGGACTGTATCACTGATTTTATATTCTGCTCTTGGGTTTTTACGCCCCAGGTGCATTATCTTGCACTTATCAACATAAAATTTTTGTTGCCAGATTTTTGACCATTCCTCTAGTTTTCCTAAATCCTTTTCCATTTGGTGTATTCCTCCAGGAACATCAACCCTGTTACAAATCTTTGTGTCATCAGCAAAAAGACAAACCTTACCATCGAGGCCTTCTGCAATTTCGCCAATAAAGATATTTAACAAAATTGGTCCCAGAAAAGATCTCTGAGGTACCCCACTGGTAACAAGACCTTGGTCTGAATATACTCCATTGACTACAACCCTCTGTTGTCTGTCCCTCAGCCACTGCCTAATCCATTCAACAATATGGGAGTCCAAGCCCAAAGACTGCACTTTATTGATAAGCCTTCTATGTGGGACAGTATCAAAAGCTTTACTAAAGTCTAGATAAGCAATGTCCACTGCACCTCTGCCATCTATTATTTGTCACCCAATCAAAAAAATCAATAAGATTAGTTTGGCATGATCTCCCTGAAGTAAACCCATGCTGTTTTTCATCTTTTAATCCATGGGATTTTTAGATGTTCCACAATCCTCTCCTTGTGTATGGTTTCCATTAATTTCCCCACTATTGATGTCAGGCTTACTGGCCTATAGTTGCCCAATTCCTACCTACTACCTTTCTTGTGAATGGGCACAACATTTGCTAATTTCCAATCTTCTGGGACGACTCCTGTTACCAGTGATTGGTTAAATAAATCTGTTAATGGTTTTGCTAGTTCACCACTGAGCTCTTTTAATAGCTTTGGGTGTATCCCATCAGGCCCCTGTGACTTATTTGTATTAATTTTAGACTGCTGACTTAGAACCTCTTCCTCTGTAAAGACACACGCATCAAAAGATTCATTAGTCTTCCTTACTAACTGAGGTCCTTCTCCTTCATTTTCCTTTGTAAAAACTGAACAGAAGTATTCATTGAGGCAGTCAGCTAGTTCTTTATCTTCTTCCATATACCTTCCTTCTTTTGTTTTTAATTTGGTAATTCCTTGTTTTAGTTTCCTTTTTTTCATTTATGTATCTGAAAAATGTCTTATCGCCTTTTCTCGCTGACTGAGCTAATTTCTCTTCTGCCTGTGCTTTAGAAGGTCTTATAACTTGCTTGGCCTCTCTCTGCCTAATCTTATACATTTGCCTTATTCTGAAGGTCAGTACAATTACAGTGATACCAAATTTCTATCGTTTTTATTATGTTTAACCACTTTTAAAAAATATGAAAAACCTTTGGGAAAACATTTTTTCTTTGCACAGCCATATTCTGACACAACTTTGTTATATTTCTGTCAATAGGACTTGGTTTCTTGCTAGGAAGACCATTTAGTACTTTTTTAGGGTACATTTGACTTCATATACATTTGTGATCCCTTTGTATTTATTTTTTGGGAAGAAGGGGGCTAGGGTTGCCATTTTAATGTTTTTCTGTTACAGCATTTACCGTGCAGGAATAATAAATTTTTTCATAATTCGGACATTTTTAGATCTGGTGATACATATTATGTTTTTGTTATTGTTTATTTTTATATATAAACTTGGGAAAGGGGAGGCGATTTCCTTTTTCTAACATGTATGTGCTTTTTACAACCTTTTTTTTTTTTTTAACACTTATTTACCGTCATTTTTAGTTCTCTTAGGGAACTTGTATGTGTGAGCTTGTACTATAGACTGTAAAAGAATACTATTGCAGTCTATAGGATTTTCACTGGCTGCCTATCGGGCCATGGCCCGGGCACTGCTCTGCAGGCAGCTTGCGAAGACAGGCCTGGGAGCCTTCAGAAGGCAATGGATCTGAGCCCCGCAATTTCGCCATAGGGGCTCTGATTAGAGGACAGAGAGAGTTCCCTCACTCTAAGGCCAAATGCACACGGCCGAGAGCGGTCCGTGGTATGCCGGGCTGGATTCCTGTTCAGAGCATTGGTTGCTA
Source organism: Bufo gargarizans (assembly GCF_014858855.1). Taxonomy (NCBI): domain Eukaryota; kingdom Metazoa; phylum Chordata; class Amphibia; order Anura; family Bufonidae; genus Bufo; species Bufo gargarizans. The sequence goes on along the minus strand of NW_025334061.1, from coordinate 143,873 downwards.
TGACGCAGTGCGCTTCATGTTGCCGCTACACTACAGTAATACACTATACGAGTGAAGCGCACGGCGTCATAGCAACCAATGACGCCGTGCGCTCCTGCTCTGAACAGGAATCCAGCCCGGCATACCATGGACTGCTCTCGGCTGCGGAACACGGCCGTGTGCATTCAGCCTAACTGCGCAGATGCCGCTGTCACTGACTGCCACATCTGAGGGGTTAAATGACAGGAATTGGTTTAATCTCTGATCTCTGTCATTGCAGCCAGCGATGGCCGCATATGGCGTGTACAGAGATAAATAGATAAAATATCCCAGGGCGCAAGAATCCAGTCCAGATAGTAAATAGAAACGTATTTATTGCAGAAGTACAACGCGTTTCGGGGAGTAGTTCCCCTTCATCAGGTACATAACACTGCATATGAAATCACATAAACACACAGCATTTAAATACACTAAAAAAAACGCCAAAATGAAAAGGTAGGCGGGGCTAAGAAAAGGGGGAGTGGTTGGTGGGGAAGAGTCCCCAGCAGATGTGCATAGATAAAAAGTTCAATAGTTAATGATATAAAATATATATAATAATAACAATGCAGAGGCACCATCATTGCTGGTGAAGCCAGAAACGTGGGGGTGTAGTGCTCCGTCAGTTTATCTGCCTCTGATCCAGGAGCGCTCGTATTGAAGGGGGAGGTCACATGATCGGAGCCCGGTCACGTGATCACGGCTTGCCGGCAGCAGATAGTATCCTGGTTGCTGGGTAACCAGGACGCTTAGTGGCCGCACTGATGTATTGCGGACACGAGCGCAGCGAGGATGACAGGGGAGGGAGGTGGAGTCGGTGTTGCAGGGAGGGCGGACCTGTGGTGTGAAATCTATTGATAGCAAGGGGAGGCTCTGTCATATTATCCGGATCAGGGGCTGAAGGGAGTAGGAATATGAGACGCTCAAGACAGATAAATTGATGATACTTGGTGCTAAAAGGATTAATCGCTTCTAATAATGATATAATAGCATATAAAATAATTATCCATTAGAGGGTAACTAATTAGTGATGCATAATTAGTAGTAGAAGAACCGACTGATAGAATAATTATCAACCAATAATTAATTGGGGGCTAATGATTGGAGAATGGTGGGATGGTGAGGAGGGAGGTGATAAATGAATTGGAAGGTATTACTCCAGAATGATGCATGTACATGTTGTTTATTACAGCAAATTATGATAATGGGTATAATAATGGATCAAAAAAATAAAATAAAAAATATATATATGATGAATAAATGATAAATAATTGATGTAGATAATGACAGGATAATAATGATGGAGATGAAAGGAGAAAGAAAAGGTGTGTATAAATATAAAATGGAAAATTGTATATGATGATGATGATATAAAAAAAAGAAAGAAAAAGGATTTATTATATACTAATCAATAATAAATGAAAAATATATATATGTAAAAAAATGAATGAATAAATCCATGATATAGAATATAAAATAAATAAAATAAATAAATGAAAAATATATATATAAATAATAAAAATGTTAGCTCGATATATGGAGCGTCATGCTTACATATGTGCAGAAAAAACGGTGTACTACATTACACAACCTTGGCATATGGCGTGTGATCAGCTGATGATCCCTTTCTGTACACTTACACCGCACCAAAGACATAAGTTAAGTCGTAGTGTGTGTAAGGGTTAAAGAGGTTATCCCACATGGACTTTTATCTTATATCGATAGGAGTGGGTCCAACACCTATCATATGTATGGCATATCCTATCTGAAGAACAGGGCCACACCAGGCATCCATCCCTTCATTCACCACTATGAGGCAAACAAAAAACAGCCAAGCCAGCAGTCTATTATTTTCGGAAGTTCCATACCAGTGAATGGAGAAAGCTGCACATGCTCTCCACTTTGGGGCCCCGCTCTTGAGATAGATGGGTGACCTGCACCTGTTGGAGATTTATGGCCTATACTATTGATAGGCCATACATGTAGGGTTGGGAAATACCCCTTTAAACCTTCCGAAACACAGCAACTAGATTATGCACTATATTTTGGAGAAGGAATGGATTATTTCAGTTTGGAGTCATTCCTCAAAGGATCAGGTCGTCACTGTGACAACCCCGGGTTACACCAATTAGCACAATCTCATTAAGCTGCTAACGTAAATATACTGTACATGTCATGGAAAACCGGACCCTCCAGTGGCCAATCTGGAAGGGGTTATAACATGACAAAAAAAAAATGGTACAACTGGTAATGATCCCTTTAAGCTGCACAACTTAAAAAGTCAACAAGGTCAAGACTTCCTGAGCTCCCCCCTTAGGGTGCTGACAAATTCAGGGTTTTTATGCAGTTTTTGAAGCCAAAATCAGGAGTGGATTGAAGAAGGGGAGAAGTAGTATTTGCCCTTATACTTTCTCTCCTGTTATGATCCACACCTGATTTTGACTTCAAAAGCTGCATCAAAAAGCCTAAACATGTGTCGGCACCCTTAGAGACTGGGCAGGAGACGGCGGTGATGTGGCACAGTTACACTGGCACAGTCTTCTCTATCCCCTCCCCGCACAGATCTTCATGAGTATCTGAATTATACATGTTCTGCCTCCTGTTACAGCCTGGACAATGCTGGAGACCTGAAGTAGGACAAATTAAACCCTTCACTGCCCTAGATCACCAGGTATTTTAAAACCACCCCATTCTTTGCCCTATACCACCAAAGATACTGGCATTAACCCCATTCTCTCCTGTAGACCAGAACAAATAATTATTATCTATCCACTTGATAATTGATAACTGCTGCTAGATCGGTGGTGGCCAATTACTGGGACTTCCCCCCGTTCTTCAGAACGGGGGTTCTACAGCCTCCATTTGTGTGAGGACGGTGGTCAAACCTTTGTGCTGTCACTCCTTTCAGCACTCTGCAATCAGCACTGGTCTCATTAACTTAGAAGCGAGTGGCAGCATGCATGCTCGACTGTCCTCTGGGGAGATATGAGACCCCTGATCTGTCAACAGGCGTTGTAGCTTGGGGGTGGGCAGGTAAAATGTCCTGGGTGCAGAGTTGGGGGGGGCACAAGATGATGCTTACTTCACCTCTCTTCTTGCCAAGAAATCCCTCCTCCAGTCAGATGTTGCCGTTCTCTTCACAGAATATATTAAAGGGGTTGCCTCGCTTCAGCAAATGGCATTTATCCTGTAGAGAAAGTTAATGCCATGCACTTACTAATGTATTGTGATTGTCCATATTGTCTCCTTTGCTGGCTGGATTCATTTTTCCATCACATTATCCAGCAGTGGTTGTACACTATAGGAAAAAGGCGCTTTTGGAGTGTAGGATGTTCGCAACCACTGGAAATTAGCAGTGTATAATATGATGGAAATATGAATCCAGCCAGCAAAGGAGGCAATATGGACAATCACAATTCATTAGTAAGGGGCTTGTAGTAACTTTCTCTACATGATAAATGCCATTTGCTGGAGTGATACAATCCCTTTAAGGTCCCCTCATTTTCCCTTCCCTCTGCAATCTTTAATAAGGGAATAACCAGGAGAAGTTCAGAGCTACACTATAGGGTCCGGTCAGACAGGAGGGAGGATGCAGACATTGGGGAGAGTAATCCAGACCGCACTCCTGTGCTTGTGACTCCACTGCTCTACCTAGCCTGCGTGATATTCCTAGAGGTGGGGTGTGTGTGTCTATATGTGTGTATGTATGTATGTGTGTGTGTGTATATATATATGTATATATGCGCTATGTGCATATTTGTATGTCTAATGTTTATACTGTATGTGTAATGTTTATATACTGTACATCTGTATATGCATTTGTGTGCATAGTATGTATGTGTAGTGTGCATAATGTGTATGAATCTGCATATGTTTGTATTGTGTGTACGGTATAGGGGAATTACGTATATAAAGTATGCGTGTACTGTTTGTTCCCTGTACATGTCACAGTCCTTAATTTGGCATGTACTGGCGGAATACTGTGATATCCTGCGTAGTGGGCTCGATGTCCTATAGGGTCTCAGTGTAGATATACATATTGTTACGGTATAACTTCCTATGGAATAGTGCAGTCTTCTTTACTGCTCTATACAGTACATTTTTGTGGTTTACTGGCACAGCAGAGCCAAGAGGATGTCCCCTGTCAGGTGAATGGAGCCATAGGGATACTTTTAGCATGTACATGGGCATTCTTCATGGGGTGCATGGTAGGTGTACGGTAAATCAGTAATGTGGTGTGAACAGGTTATGTTACATTTATTGAGGGGCCCAAACTGAGTGTTTGTGTGTGTACGCGAGGAGTTGGTGCCACACTAAATCTTTGCTGTAGGCGAAGAAAGGCCTATCTACAGCACTGCCAACAATTAGTGGGGGTCCCAACAGCTATATCTCTACCAGTCATCAACTACCCAGTGGATAGATTATAACTAGGGATGAGCGAACTTCATATTTTGAAGTTCGGGTTGGGGTATATGCTGAATTGTGTTATGGATTCCGTTACCACGGACCATAACGCAATCCTATAGCGGAATGCCTTTAGAGGCATTCAGTTATTCATTCCGTCATAATAGAAGTCTATGGGCTGCATAACGGATCCGTCCCATTTCAGTTATGCAGGGGAGTCCTCTCCTGCATAACTGAAACGGGACGGATCCGTTATGCAGCCCATAGACTTCTATTATGACGGAATGAATAACGGAATGCCTCTAAAGGCATTCAGTTATGCATTTCGTCATAGAATAGCGTTATGGTCCGTGGTAACCGAATCCATAACACAATTCACCTTTTACCAGTGAATACAATTCAAAATACACTGAGCAAAAATATAAACACTTTTGGTTTTGCTCCCATTTTGCATGAGCTGAACTCAAAGATCTAAAACATTTCCTACATACACAAAAGGCCCATTACTCTCAGATATTGTTCACAAATCTGTCTAAATCTGTGTTAGTGAGCACTTCTCCTTTGCTGAAATAATCCATCCCACCTCACAGGTGTGGCATATCAAGGTGCTGATTAGAAAGCATGAATATTGCACAGGTGTGTATGTAGAAAATGCTTCAGATCTTCGAGTTCAGCTCATGCAAAATGGGAGCAAAACCGATAGTGTTGCGTTTATATTTTTGCTCAGTGTATGAAATTCGCTCATCTCTAGTGTGATCACACCTGATTGGCCCTGTCAATCAATCAAAGTGCAGAGGGCGCAGAAGTTACTCCTAGAGGCTCCGCTCTCCAATGGTAACTCACCTGTTGCTCCTAGAGGCTCATTTGCATATATTAAAACATTATTTTTTCTCAGTAATGCGGACACACATGAACATGGGAACAACATGGATGTCTTCAGCTGCCAAGCGCACATGTAACAGGTCAGTCAGTGTCATAGGTGCAAATCTGCTGACAGATGTTCTGGTGACGAGCCTGTGAGATCCAGCCCCTTAGATCTCACAGGCAAGAAGCTGTATGAGTAATACACACTGTATTACTCATACAGCCAATGCATTCCAATACAGAAGTATTGGAATGCATTGTAAAGGGGATCAGACCCCCAAAAGTTGAAGTCCCAAAGTGGGACAAAAAAATAAAGTAAAAAAAAAGTTGGAAAAATAAAGTAAAAAAAAAACAACAACCCAAAAACTTCATTTTCCCCAATAAAAGTAAAAAAAAAAAAAATTGGTGAAAAATAGGGAACAAAAAAGACATATTTGGTATCGCCGCGTCCGTATCGACCAGCTCTATAAACATATCACATGACCTAACCCCTCAGATAAACACAGTAAAAAATTTACTGTCACCTTACATCACTAAAAGTACAACAAGCAAGCGATCAAAAAGGTCTATGCCCACCAAAATAGTACCAATCTAACAGTCACCTCATCCCGCAAAAAAATGAGCCCCTACCTAAGACAATTGCCCAAAAAATAATAATAAACTATGGCTCAGAATATGGAGACACTAAAACATCATTTTTTTGTTTAAAAAAAGCTGTTATTGTGTAAAACTTAAGTAAATAAAAAAAAGTATACATATTAGGTATCGCCGCGTCCATAATAACATGCTCAATAAAAATATCACATGACCTAACCCCTCAGATGAACACCGTAAAAAAAGCAATTTTTTGTCACCTTACATCACAAAAAGTGTAATAGCAAGCGATCAAAAAGTCATATGCACCCCAAGATAGTGCCAATCAAACCGTCATCTCATACCGAAAAAAATCATACCCTACCTAAGATAATCGCCCAAAAACTATGGCTCTCAGACTATGGAGACACTAAAACATTATTATTTTTTTGGTTATTGTGTAAAACTTAAATAAATAGAAAAGTAGACATATTAGGTATCGCCGCGTCTGTAATAACCTGCTCTATAAAAATATCACATGACCTAACCCCTCAGGTGAATACCGTAAAAAAAAAAATTAAAACTGTGTAAAAAGCCATTTTTTGTCACCTTACATCACAAAAAGTGTAATAGCACACGATCAAAAAGTCATACGCACCCAAAATAGTGCCAATCAAACAGTCATCTCATCCCGAAAAAAATGACCCCCTACACAAGACAGTCGTCCAAAAAATAAATAAAACTATGGCTTTCAGAATGTGGAGACACTCAAAAAATGCTTTATGTAAAACTGAAACAAACAACCAAAAAAAGTCATATTTGGTATTGTCCCGTCCGTGACAACCTGCTCTATAAAAATACCACATGATCTAACCTGTCAGATGAATGTTGTAAATAACAAAAAATAAAAACGGTGCTGTCACGGATGTAGTAGGGGATCTGGGCATCTCGATGGTAGAGATGCCCATACACAGGAACCTAGAAAACCCTGGTGGCCCTCGGATGCCCTAATGTTATTGACAGGGCAGAGACTACCTGCTCCTTCCCTGGTGAAGGAACCAGCGTCTCGCTGAGGCCTAGTAAAGAACAAAGGTGAGGGGGAATACAAAATACAACAAACGGAACACTTAACTTCTGAGGATGATGGATGAACAGGACTTCAACTAGAACCACACACCAGCTCTTCCAAAAACCAAATGAAGCTATCCAGAGCAAGGAGTGATGGGTAGAGTGAAGCTAAATAGGGGGAGCTGAAGGTCACATGATCCACACCTGAACAGGAAGTGTGGACATACAAGCGACAAACAGACAAAGTGAAACCAAAACAGGCTGTCAGATCACTAATATACAGATAATCTTTCAGACCTTCTAAAACCTGTCACCGGTGTGACAGGTGCAAAACAGCTATTTCTTGTTACCTTGCCTCACAAAGTGTAATATAGGGCAACCAAAAATCATATGTACCCTAAACTAGTACCAGCAAAACTGCCACCCTATCCCTTAGTTTCTAAAATTGGGTCACTTTTTTGGAGTTTCTACTCTCCAAAAAAACAGTCCAGCAAAATCTGCCTTCCAAAAACCGTATGGCATTCCTTTCCTTCTGCGCCCTGCCCTGTGCCCGTACAGCAGTTTACGACCACATATGGTGTGTTCCTGTAAACTACAGAATCAGAGCCATAAATATTGAGTTTGGTTTGGCTGTTAACCCTTGCTTTGTAACTGGAAAAAAATTATTAAAATATAAAATCTGCCAATAAAGTAAAATGTTGAAAATGTATCTCTATTTTCCATACATTTTTGTGGAACACCTAAATGGTTAACAAAGTTTGTAAAAAAAAGTTTTGAATACCTTGAAGGGTGTAGTTTCTAGAATGGGGTCATTTTTGGGTGGTTTCTATTATGTAAGCCTCACAAAGTGACTTCAGACCTGAATTGGTCCTTAAAAAGTGGGTTTTTGAAAATTTCTGAAAAATTTCAAGATTTGCTTCTAAACTTCTAAGCCTTGTAACGTCCCCAAAAAATAAAATCTCATTCCCAAAATGATCCAAACATGAAGTAGACATATGGGCAATGTAAAGTAATTATTTTTGTAGGTATTACTATGTATTATAGAAATAGAGAAATTGAAACTTGAAAATTTGCTAATTTTTGGTAAATTTGGATTTTTTTTATAAATAAAAAAGATTTTTTTTTACTCCATTTTACCAGTGTCATGAAGTGCAATATGTGACACTGGTCAGATTAGCCAAAAAATGGCCTGGTCCTTAAGGTGAAATATGGCCGTGTCCTTAAGGTGTTAAAACCACCATTGAGGCCTCTTGTTAACGAACGTTTTTTTTTTTCCCATTTCCGTTCCATTTTTTGCGTTCCGTATACGGAGCCGCAAAAAAATTGGAAGGTACTTTGTTTGCCTTCCGTTTTTCCGTTTCGTTTAAATATAGACCATGTTCTATTATTGTCCGCATAAAGGACAAGGATAGTACTGTTCTATCAGGGGACAGCTGTGCACACGGACGTCACCCGTATTTTTTGCGGACCGCAGAATACTGAAAAAGCCATACGGTTGTGTGCAAGAGGCCTGATACAGACAATCCTTATCTGAGATGCTGATATTACCACCTTTACTGCCCTAGACCCCAAGGATGCTGTCATTAACCCTTTTTCTGCCCTAGATCAAAGACTTTAACAGATATTAACCCCTTCTCTGCTCTAGACCCCATCATTGTTAACATAAAGGCATTAGTAATTTGGCAGCATACAGCAGTATTTAGTAGCTGCTGTTTTGGATTGCCTGGCTTAGAGGGGGCAGTGCCCGGGTGACTACAGGTATCTGCCCCGCTGACTAGCTACAGAGGCATAAAGGCAACACTGCACTCAGGCGTGGATGACAGGCCACGCAGCCTTTTCTAAACCCGTCACAGATTCTCCCATTTTCCATTACATTGCAATAGAGATAAATTGTCCTGCATGTGACATACTTGATATGACCCCAGTAATCCTTCCCATGCTCCAGATCGAATATATTTAAGCCTAAACTAAGTGTTACCATAATCGGGTCCTTATTAAATTGGACATGTTCTCATTAGATGACGTCAGCAGCTCTGCCAAGCTTTTCACATCTTCATTTGTATCTTCTACAGGAACGGCTGGAAAGCTCAACCTGAATATCCGTTCACATTCCTGTCTGTTCTGCAGCAAGAGGACAAACAAAGGAAGGATTGAAGTCACGCGTTTAGTCCTATCATCGTTTTCTTAAAGGGGTTGGTTCACCCCACACATTGATGGCATATTGCTAATATACAGTATGCCATCCATGTCAGATAGGAGCGGGTCCCAGAGTGAGGACCAGCTCCTATCTCAAGAACAGGGGCATTACTAGAAATGTTTGTTGTCTCAGTAACTTCTTGCCTTCCCTATGTAATAACAATTCTGGAGCATCTACACTTAGGACTATGTTTTTCCTGCTAGAAATTATGAACTTGTAGAAGGAATAACAGGAATAGTACATGACAGATTTTTTTTTTTAAAGAATAGATGTTCCAGAATTGTTATTACACGGGGAATGCAAGTAGTTACTAAAACAGACGTGTCACCTGGAGTGAGCGGGGAAGAAGTCTCCGATTCTGCCACAACATGGCATGCAAAAGAATCAGCGCCAGAAGTATATCTGTTCGTAAATGACCCCTAAGTTCTTTAAAGTGTAACTGAGTTCTAGTAACACAAATTACCCTCAGCCTTTGCTGGGGACAGTGTGAGGATCCAGTCCAGTCTCCTCCAGTTCTCTGATCTTCCTATATTGACTTCTAGCTGCCCCTGCATCCAGCAGTTCTCCCCAAGCCTGGGGTGTGTGTCCTAATACCATACTATACTGATCTATACCTCCAGGCCAATCACCATGAGCCCTATCCAAATCCTTGCCCCTGTACTTTCACACTGGCGTTTTGGTTTCCGTTTGTGAGATGTGTTCAGGGCTCTCACAAGCGGTCCAAAACGGATCCGTTTTGCCCTAATGCATTCTGAATGGATAAGGATCCGCTCAGAATACATCAGTTTGCCTCCGCTCTGGAGGCTGCTTGCAGCGTTTTGGTGTCTGCCTGACTATGCGGAGGCAAAGGGATCCGTCCTGGCACACAATGTAAGTCAATAGGGACGGATCCGTTTCCACTGGCACAATAGAAAACAGATCCGTCCCCCATTGACTTTCAATGGAGTTCAAGACGGATCTGTTTTGGCTGTGTTAAAGATAATACAAACGGATCCGTTCTGAACGGATGCAGACTGTTGTATTATCGGTGCGGATCAGTCTGTGCAGATCCGCACCAAACGAGAGTGCTTCCTTTATGCTGCTAAGGACCACCGTGAGTGGACAGCAACATTCCTAGAAGGGAGACCCCCTAGTGGCAGAGATTTAAAAACATTTTTAGGGTAGATAACTCAAAAATAGCTACAGGTTTATTCAGGTTCACTGAAAGTGACCTTTTGAGAAGATATTTGAAAAGTTAGTGCCCATTCTATTTTACTTTCTTTTTTATCAATTACCTATATTTTAGCCGACCAAATACGTTCCTCAAACGCATACCTCATTTCCTAGATTAAATGCATCCCACTGATCGTCTGCATCTGTCTGGTAGGTGCAGTCCTCTCCATCAGGCATGGCTGGGACAAACATGCTCTCATCCAATGGTCCATTTTTATAGTGCAGTTGTTCAGACTGTGGAGTGAACTCATTAAAGCTCTCAAAGTCTCCCCATGAATTGACGGCCTCAGGAGAAGAGTTATCTGGGTCTTTGTGTAGACCTAGGGATCCACCAGGCCCGTTCTCTGAGCGGACATTGTCCGTGGTAGATGTCTTCCCATCGCTGCCATCCTTCATTGTCCCTCATGGGGTAAACAGGATGGAAAATTCCTGAAGCTGCGATCAGTGAAGTCTCTAGATGTAAATCTGGAATTGCAAAATGCAGGAAAGTGATGTCAAGAATGTAACTTCTGTACAAAGCAAACATCTTATCAACAGTGCCATGTGCTAAACAAGCGTATGTATCGGCTCCTTGGCAAACTCAAGGTCGATGCCTGCTATCGGTGCCTGCACTACAAGGTATTTGCAGATTCTGTTGCAGGAGTCTGTGGATAACCTTGTATAAGCGACTGTGTGCACTGGATATTCTGCACGCACGTCTGTGGAAATTCTGCAGCATACCCACCACATGTAGCTGTGCCCCTACAGATGCCCACTCCTGTGCTCAAATGTCTCCTGCTCTCAGCAGGAGTGATTTTCAAAGGTAGCAGCTATAAAGCCCAAAACGTAAGGGGGCCCAAAGTCAGGTTTTCCAGATCTTTTGCCTTGGATAAGGGCAGCAGTCCTGTTAGCACGGTGACATGAAATACAGTAGCACCAGGAGGAGGCCCCATTTTGCTCTGGTTATGGGGTCCATTCTGGGGGATTCAACTTCACAAAGTATATTGTAGTACTGTACACTACACCTTCTTCGCAGAGTTTTTCTTCAGGGGTTTAAAGGGACTGTCCCACAAAGACTATTATACTGTTTTCAACCCAGCACCTGGATCGGAATGGTTTTGTAATTGCATGTAATTAAACATTTTTTGCATTGCCACTGAGCTGTTCAATAAAAAAGTATCTGTATGGCGCCACCTGCTGTTTGTTCATCTTACTTTGCTCTGCTCACTGAGATGGCCGCACATGCTCAGTTTTTATCCTTCAACTGCTTTCTGAGTTAGGCTACTTTCACATTGGCGTTTCTGGGTCCGCTTGTGAGATCTGTTTCAGAGATCTGTTTCACAAGTGGCCCCAATGCATTGTAAATGGATAAGGATCCGTCCAGAATGCATCAATTTGGCTGTGTTTGGTCTCCGTTGCATTTTTTTAGACGGTCAGCTTGCAGCGTTTTGGTGACCGTCTGACTATGCAGAGCCAAACGGATCCGTCCTAACTTACAATGTAAGTCAATGGGGACGGATCCATTTTTCACTGACACAATATGGTGCAATTGAAAATGGATCCGTCCCCCATTGACTTTCAATGTAAGTCAAGACGAATCCGTTTTGACTTAGACTTTTTTTTAAAATAAATAATTTGAACAGATACAAGACGGATCCGCACCGAACGCGAGTGTGAAAGTAGCCTTAATCCGAAGTTTTGAGCAAAGTGACTTCGGATGTAGCATCCGTAGCTCGCTTCGCTCAACACTACTGTCAATCAAGAAGAAAAGGGAGGGGCTGATGGAGGAGTAAGGGTGCACAGAGTGGTTTGGCCCCGCCCTCAGTGCACTTAACTGCTCATTTTTATATGGATTAAAAGTACTTTTTCTCCAGAATGAAGCAGCAGATCACTAAGTGAAAGATATCAGTGCGTTCAACTGAGCTAGCGCTACGGCCATCGTGACAGATCCCTTTAACAAGGATTGCATGCCTGCAAGGTATATACAGAGAAGTATAGCCAAACTTACCTAGTAGAGCATTCTCCGAGGGTCTTTGGTTCTCTGACTCTATTAGGGCCCGATATTGTCCCTACAGCAGACAACCGCACCCGATGCTGACTAGTGTCTATAGCAGTTTAGGGCTTACTGGTTAGTCTTTATTGATGATATGATCCATGTATACAATGAAAAGTGAGTTTGCCTTACAAAATGTGTGGCTGTGAATAGCTGGACTCCTGGTACGTGTGGTTCTGACGGGAAGTAATAGGCTACAATGTATCATCTACAAAACACAATGCTGTTCAGCTTAGGAAATACTGCAGCATATTCACATCATCTTTCGGGCTGAAATGTGTTAGAAGATGTTCCTTTACGCTTCTTGTTAAACAGGATATGTGATACAATCACCCACAGATGAGATGTCATCATCCTGCTTCTCTATCATAAAGGGTGTTTTGAGAGCGTTTAATATTGGTGGCCTATCCTTAGGATAGGTCATCACTATCGTTTCAGCAGGGGTCCGAGTGCAGGCCCCCCCATCAATCACCTGTATGGAGAAAACTGGAACTCCGGTCAACATTGCGGCCTTCTTGCAGCTTCCTGAGCACAGCGCTGCCCATTATATAGTGGTTGTGCTTGGTATCACAGCTCAGTCTCATTTACTGAGGGTGCGCCTAGGCCTGTGATGGCTAACCTCCGGCACTCCAGCTGTGGTAAAACTACAACTCCCAAGATGCACACTTGTTTGGCTGTTCTCAGAACTCCACAGAAATGAATGGAGCATGCTGGGAGTCGTAGTTTCACCACAGCTGGAGTGCCGGAGGTTGCAGTGGACATTGCTCAGCTATTTCCGACAGACCCGTAGAGGGTAAATGGAGTGGCAGTGCACATGCTTGATCTGCTGCTTTATTCCCATAAGACTCCTGTTCTTGTGACCAGTGGTCAGACCCCCCCCCCCAATCAGGTGGAAAAATTCTAGTACAGTTATTCAAAGACCCTATTTACTTGCTGCAATTTTTGCACATTTTATGGGTATGGAGTCAAAGCTAAGCCTGGATCTAAATCAGAAATAGAACGTTTTAGGGTGTCATCACATGCAGCCTTAAGGCTCGTCCCCCCACAGATACAAGGCCTTAATTGGTGGGTTAGTTTTATTTATAGTGACTGGTGGACTTTAAGAGCCTGGTCACACAGCTACATTTTGGCGTGGACACCTTACCGAAATTCCAGTGGTGGATGATTGGTGTATGCCTTCCAGGGAGCGCTGTGGTTCATGAGCCAGTGGTTTAAAGCTGCATCCACCCCAAGGAGGGACATGTCCTTTCTTGGGGTGGTGTGGGGACAGCTGCCACGGAGCTAAGCAACGAGCGGGTCCACAACATCTAAAGTGAGCAACCGTGACAGAAACCGCCATATTGTCTACGACTTTATACGCGCAATACTTTTATCAGCATCAAAATCCGCTGGGTGGCCCTAAGGGTTCTACCACATGGGGCTGAAGTGCAGATTTCATCAGGGGTGCACCAAGCCTTTCTGCTGCCTGAAGAGAAAACTGAAACGGCACCCACAATGCCAATTTCTTAGGCTGGTTTCACACGGGTGTTGCAGGAAAATGTGCGGGTGCGTTGCAGGAACACATGCAATTTTTCAGCGCGAGTGCAAAACATTGTAATGCGTTTTCTTCATCTTAGCTGTGTGCAGTAACAGGACCTGTGGTGACGTCACTCCGGTCATCACATGATCTTTTACCATGTGATGACCGGAGTGACATCACCACAGGTCCTTTTACTGCACACAGCTAAGATGAAGACAGAAGGAGATGCTGGCTGCGCGATCAAGTGGATTAAGGCGAGTTAAATTATAATTATTATTTTTTTAACCCCTCCAGCGCTATTTTACTATGCATTCTGTATTCAGAATACTATTATTTTCCCTTATAACCATGTTATAAGGGAAAATAATAATGATTGGGTGTCCATCCCGATCGTCTCCTAGCAACCGTGCGTGAAAATATCACCGCATCCGCACTTGCTTGCGATTTTCACACAACCCCATTTATTTCTATGGGGCCTGCGTTACGTGAAAAACACAGAATATAGAGCATGCTGCGATTTTCACGCAACGCACAAGTGATGCGTGAAAATCACCGCTCATGTGCACAGCCCCATAGAAATGAATGGGTCGGGATTCAGTGCGGGTGCAATGCGTTCAACTCACGCATCGCATCCGCGCGGAATACTCGCCCGTGTGAAAGGGGCCCTAACTTTGCCACAATAAAAGTGCTCATTGCCCACGGCCCTTTCCGCTGCCCCCCTCTTACCCCTACCTTGGTGCTGCCTGAGGCGATCGCCTGACCTGGCCTCATTGGTGGTGCACCCCTGGATTTCATACGGCAAATCCACAGCGTTGTGCAGTACCAGCAAAGTGAATGAGTTTATAGCGATTCTCATCCACACTGCAGAGCAGAAAAAAAAAAATACAATCTGCGGTATGTCAATTTATGCTGCAGATTTGCACTGCTGACTTCACCCCCAGCTGCGATGCAAAGAGTGAAATCTGTGCCCGATCGGCAGCATTTCTGCAACAAAATCCGGGGGAAAAAATGGTGCACCGTTTGGTGTGTTTTTTCAAGCAGAAAAACGGCAGCATTTCAGTCACGTGTGGACAAACCCTTAGGCCTCTTTCACACGGGCGTCATGTTTTTTGCCCGGATAAGAGGCGGGTGCGTTGCGGGAAAATGCGCGATTTTTCCGCGCGAGTGCAAAACATTGTCATGCGTTTTGCACTCGCGTGAGAAAAATCACGCATGTTTGGTACCCAAACCCGAACTTCTTCACAGAAGTTCGGGCTTGGGATTGATGTTCTGAAGATTGTATTATTTTCCCTTATAACATGGTTATAAGGGAAAATAATAGCATTCTGAATACAGAATGCTTAGTATAATAGGGCTGGAAGGGTTAAAATAATAAAAAAAGTTAACTCACCTTCTCCTCTTGTTAGCGTAGATCCCGGTCTGTTCTTTAGCTGTGGACTGAATGACCTGAGGTGATGTCAGATCACATGCTCCAATCACATGGTCCATCACCATGGTGATGGAGCATGTGATCTGACGTCATCAAAGGTCCTTCAGCCACAGCTAAAGAACAGACCGGGATCTACGCTAACAAGAGGAGAAGGTGAGTTAACTTTTTTATTATTTTTAACCCTTCCAGCCCTATTATACTATGCATTCTGTATTCAGAATGCTATTATTTTCCCTTATAACCATGTTATAAGGGAAAATAATACAGTGAATAGACTGTCACCTAGAACCCATGCGTGAAAATCGCACCGCATCCGCACTTGCTTGCGGATGCTTGCGATTTTCACGCAACCCCATTCATTTCTATAGGGCCTGCGTTACGTGAAAAACGCACAAAGAGGAGCATGCTGCGATTTTCACGCAACGCATAAGTGATGCGTGAAAATCACCGCTCGTGTGCACAGCCCCATAGAAATGAATGGGTCAGGATTCAGTGCGGGTGCAATGCGTTCACCGCACGCATCGCACCCGCACGGAAAACTCGCCCGTGTGAAAGGGGCCTTAGAGCATTGCCTATTATGAACTCACGAGTGACACATGTCCTTGAAAATGTTAATTATAACAAATGCACAATCATCAGTGGAATGACACAAATGTGTGACCAGGATGCACCATGTGTACACGTGCAATAGATGACTCATGAGATTGGATGTATGTTGGTGTATGCAGAGAATTGCTTGGTAACCTGGGAACTGTTCTAGAGCTAAATAGAGAGCCTCCCGCTGGGGATGCGTGTGCCATCAGGCCGCCGGATCGCGTACTTTCTTTCTGCAGCTGAATGCATTGTTCCAGCAGCCCCAGGCAATGCTCAGTACAGCAGTACCTTTCGTGTCAAATGAACTGAACATCATAATGGCTTCTCCTGGTCTTTTGGGTAGCCAGAAATGTTTAAGAAAGTCCTCCATCGATATCAACAGGAGGTGACGCCAATAATAAAATGAATCAAGAAATAAAGTAAACCGTACACTATGGATAGAAGTTTGCCGAACGCTATTTCAGCTGACAGCTATCCCACCCAGCTCCCCCATAGACATGCATGCTCAGCCGGAGTAAGCTGCTGCCAGACATCTCTGCCGGCTTATCCCCCGGGAAACATAGGATTGGGCTCATTCATGCGTCAAATCATTCTGCATGAAGCCCATACAACAGCGTCCTGATGGTACTGCATTATACAGCAGTAGGCACTCTGCATGGCACTGTACGAGACCCCTTTATGCCACCTGAGGGGGGAATACCTTAATAATATGCCACTGAATAGAATAATCCAGGAGGGGGAAAAAAAAATCTGCAAATTTTGGGCATACAGAGTCACATTATAGATGTCTAGGGGCGCAGAGTGGTGTAACCATGAACTCCACTGTTCGGTCCACGTTCTGTGGGATCTGCGGGTTTTAGTGCGACTGGCCAAATGTCTTATGTGTAGGGGTGCCTCCCGACTATCCCTGACAGATTGGGAATATCAGTGCCCCCATCCTTTTGTTTTCGGGGAGATAAGCCACCACCTGAGCGTCCTACCCCTCTCTCTCTCTCTCTCTGGCCTCTTTCACACGACCGGTTTTTATTTCCCGTTTACGGGCCAGTTTTTGCGTTCAGTATACGGTCCGTATACGGCACCATTCATTTCAATGGTTCCGCAAAAAAAACGGAATGTACTTTTTTTTCGTTCCGTTGAAAGATAGAACATGTCCTATTATTGCCCGTAAATCACATTCCGTGGCTCCATTCAAGTCAATGGGTCCGCCCCCAAAAAAACGGAACACATACAGAAATGCATCCGTATGTCTTCAGTATCCGTTCCGTTATTGAAAATATTATGCCCAGCCCAATATTTTCTATGTAATTACAGTACTGTATATGCCATATGGAAAAACGTAAACAAAAAACGGATCCGGGAAAAACGGCCTGCAAAACACTGAAAAATCCATACGGTCGTGTGCAGGAGGTCTTACAATGTCTGGATTTTTTTGGGTAGTGCAAAATAGATACGGTCGTGTGAATGCGCCCTTAAGTGTGACTTCTTGTTGCAGAAAAGTCGCTCAACATTTTTTATAATGATAGTCAATGGTGACATGCGACTGCGACATGACAGTCGCAAAAAATCCATCCAAGTTAAATTTCCGCGCGACTGTCGAGCTGCAGTCGCCATGCGACACCATTGACTATCATTATAATTGTCGCAATGTCGTATCCTTACCGTCGCTGTGTAGCCCTATCCTAAAGGGTGGGGGGGAAGCGGCAGCTACTGAAGTTCTATGAGCACCGAGAGGCCATGCTACAGGTATACAATTCATCAACCGCAATCTCAGAACAGCGGAGTTCACACACACAGCTGATGGCGTCTTATCTGAAGAAACCGCCGTGAGCACAGGATCCGCATAGAGGAAGCTCCGTATTCTCAAAGCGTCTGCCTCATGTTTCTGCGGGTGTTCCCTGTACCCGACAGGTTTCGTTTGGGGCTGTGATTTATTCTCTACGGTCCCGTACTGCACCCAGGTGTGGCATCGGCTGCGATCTAATGGAGATATTCTAATGACTGCACCGTACAGATCTGTAATATGTAACCATAGGAACAGTGCGTGTCGCCATATGCACACGTATTTGCTGTACAAACGAGGCCTCTTTCAAACAAGTGAACCGGATTGTGTCAGGATCTGTTCAGGAAAAAAACGGATGGTTCAATCAGTTTTTTCAGCGATGTGCATTTTTCCCCGTCTGGATTGAATGCATTTTTCACACACACATGAAGAACAACAATCTACAACTCCGAGCAACCATCTGTGAAAAATGCACTGCATCCGACGCCTTCCGTTTTTCACTTCTATGGAGCCAGAGCTGAGTGAAAAACGCGCAATATAGAACGTGCTGCAATTTCTCCTGAACTCAGAGATTTTGCATGAAAAACGTGTGCGCCGACCTATTGAAATGAATGGGTCAGGATTCGGTCCGGATTCTGTGTGTTCGCTACACGCATCGAATCCGGGCAGAAAACTCGCTTGTGTGAAAGAGGCGTAACAGACTGAAAACCAGCGCTAGTGCTCTACTGATAGAGGCGCTATACGGTATATGGGTCGCATCCGCAGCCGCCACTCTGATTTTTTTCTGAGGGTGGGTTCACACACAGGTTCTCGATCGCACTTGTGTGCACTTGCAGTTTTAGGCCAGGGCTACACGGAAAAGTCACGCCACTTTTTCTTTAATTATAGTCAATGGCAGGCTTTCTCAAACTGCGGCCCTCCAGCTGTTGCAAAACTACAACTCTCAGCATGCCCGAACAGCTGACAGGTATCATTGTGGGAGTTGTAGTTTTACAACAGCTGGAGGGCCGCAGTTTGAGGCTGCCTGGTCATGGTGACAGTCGGAAAAAAATTTATCCAAGTTGGATTTCTGTGCGACTGTCGGGTCGCGGTATGCCGCAGTGCGACACCATCAACTATCATTATAAAAAAAAATGTTGCATGACATTAGTGCGACATGAATGACGCAATTTAATTGTACCCTATGTGTCGCCGTGTAGCTCTAGCCTCAGTGCTGTTTTTTTTGCGGCAGAAAAACACCAGAACGGATTCATACGTGAAGGGGCTCTTAGGATACATGCACACGGCAATGTCGTATAGGGCCTCATGCACACGAACGTATTTTGTTTCCGTTCCGTTTTTTTTGCAGAACCATTCATTTCAACAGGTCCGCATTCCGTTTCCGTACGTCTATATGACCGTTCCGCAAATAATTAGAACCTGTCCTATTATTTTCCGCATTACGGACAAGGATAGTACTGTTCTATTAGCGGCCAGCTGTTCCGCAAAATACGTAATGCGGACGGTCGTCGGGCGTACTTTTTGTGGATCCTGTTTTTGCGGACTGCAAAATACGTACGGTCGTGTGCATGAGCCCTTATGTGGATTTTCTTCAACGAAATCCAAATGTGTTACTTGCAGATCCCGACACGGATTTGCCCCGGATCTTCACCTTTCAATGCCAAGGGTCAAATCTGCACTGAAACGCCAAACAATGGACGTGCTGTAGATTTCAAAATCGTCACCTTCCGTCAATTTCCGCATGGTGTAGGTGAGATTTTGAAGATGTCATCCGCTTAGCTGGTACCCGATTATGTTACGGACTCTCTGTGCATAATACATACTGTGTGCATGTCGCCTAAAGTAGCTTTTGTGATATATCCGTGAAAGATGGGTGCACCACAAATGAGGCCAGGTGAGGTGATCTCCTCAGGCAGCACCAGGCAGGGGCAGCGGAAGGGCCATGGGCTTTCATTGTGGCAAAGGGGTTAGGTGAAGAAATTGGCATTGTGGGAGGGGGCGGCGTTTCCGTTTTCGCCTCAGGCAGCAGAAAGTCTCGGTGCACCCCTGGTGAAAGAGAGCGGACAGACAACTGCATGTACAACAATTCCCTTACGTCTAGCAGTACCTCTACAAGCTGGTCAATCTGACAGCATGGGGGAATCTAATCCCAAACCATCACTCGTAGAGACCCCCCCAGGCTGTCATTTACCACTGTGGGGAGGGCGGCTCCTATATCAGACCAACGGAACGGTCCCATAGAGATTTGCTGTTTATGCAATTCCCTACCATTAAAGAACAGGTTCACCAATGGCAGCCCCCTTAAATAAAAACTCAGGACTGAGGAGGTGATCACTTTGTAGGTTGTCAATATGACTTGTATAATCTGGAATATTACACACAGGGAACACAGGAGGAAGCTGAGATCTCTTACCATGGTGAGCAGCTGAGCCCGGCAGCTCCTGGATATTAGAAGACAACTTCCTTGTGGCAGCCTGAAGCCTCAGCTCATAGAGGTGTGCCTGTGACGTGCAGGTGGAGTCTCTATGACCCAGCACTGGGGGGGGTCACGGGGTTGCTGGAGGAGCGCTTTTGCAATGTAGGTTAATGACTACACGCCCAGAGATTTTTCTTGCCGAGCCGGTTTTTAACCTGCAGTGACCTGAAAAGGAAACAACAACAACAAAAAAAATGTCAAAAAGTCATCACGTCATACCCGAAGATGTAAGGGTAAAGTCACATGGGGTGGATTTGTTGCAGAAATTTCTGTGGCTGAAAAACGCATTCTATACCCCTGAATGAGATGGGGGGGGTCATTTTTTTATTATTTTTTTGAAGGTCTTTTTCCTTTATTTTACCAGAGTACGCGCCTAATTTATGAGTGCTCCTCGTCATAAATTAGGCGCATATTTGGTAGTCAGTGCGCCTGCTGGAAAATCCCCAACCCCTGGCTGGTGTTGTTTTTCGGAAACTTTTACATCTTTTTCCTGGTGTAAAATTAGTAATTTGTACTAGGGCCGGAGTACTGGTCCAGCTCCCGCCAATCCATAAACACTCCTATGTGTCGAACACAATATTTAAAAAGTCGCAAAATAGTGGTATTGCAAGGATTTTATGCCCAAAAAATTCTTAAAACTGTTAGTAAATGACCCCCATTGTGTCTGCAGCATGTGCATGAATTCCTGCAACACATCCGCAGTGTGTGAATACACCATAGGGTGTTCCTATGGTGAATCTATCAGGGTAAGTGCATACATTGTAATTCCCATTGGCTCTGTGCACACTGCTGTTAGGGGGTCATTTTCGGGTGGGTCAGTGTGCTGCTCTATTCTTTCCTGGAAAAAAAAAAAACAACTTAACAGTCATAGCTACAGTAACAATGGAAGCCATGATGCTAGTGCTGTGGCCCGGAGGAGCGAAGAGGAGGATGGGAGCAGTAGTGGCTCAGATTACAATAATCATTCACAGTGGCAATCCTCACACTGATGCTCTCTAGGGTCAGGGCAGTGACTGGAGGGCGCGCCCTTTCTTCCCTTGGGGCACACCCCGATGTTGAGGCTCCTGCTTGATGGTAGTTGGGGTGCCCTTAGTAATATGGGTGCAAGGCAGGAGATGTAGGAGCAGGGGCTGATGAATGAATGAGGTGATGTAGAAGATAAATGTCTCTCTTTACTAAAATGCAGAATAGGAGTTGTAGTACATCCAATGATATCAAGGTACAGTTCCAAGGCAAAGTCACAGTGCAGTCTCTTCCCAAACAGCAATTTTTGGATACAGGATGGGGGTTGTAGTACTCCTTACCTCTATCTGTCCAGAGTCTCTCTCTGCAGAATCGAAGGCTGGCGGTATTATTCTTGAAATGCCATCTGTAATTCCCAGCTGAGGGGTACAGGCAGGGGCGGATTGGCAATAGACCTTACAGGGAAATTTCCCGGTGGGCCGATGCCCAGGGGGCCGTCTGAGCCCTCCTAATGGCCGGCCAGTGGAAGTTTTTGGGATGTATTCTGTGCTGCTGGCGGCAGTATTTTGTGATGGACTGTGGTATTTGGCTCTGTTGGGGCGGTATAATGTGCCACAATATGGTATTGCCGGCCCTGTCTTCCATCAAATTGGACCCAGCTGCAAAGCGGGGCAACTTTTAGTATTTTTTCCAGGGCCACTTTAAGTTCCCAATCTGCCCCTGGGTACAGGACTAGGATACAGCGGGCCAGTGTGAAGGGTGTATTAGCAACGTCCCTCTCACTGCAGTAAAGTCTCCATACCAGGAATCAGCAACCTTCGGCACTCCAACTGTTGTGAAACTACAACTCCCAGCATGCTTCATTCCTTTCTATGGGAGTTCTGGTTGCTGATCTCTGCTCTATACCTTACTGACTCCAATGCTCGGCCATGCAGGTTCTGGACCTTCTAGTTCTTTCCGTTCTGGTTTCCTGGAGTGCTGTAAAAGCAGTGAGGTCTATCCCAGTAGATAATACTCAGAGACAGTGATTCTCTGGGATGAAGGCCTAGTTCTCTGAGGAGAGAGAACATGTAGCTTCTTCTCACTTCCTCAGCTAACACACTACTGACTGAGCTAGGGGCGGACCCAAGACTAACACCTAACTTCCCACAGGGGCAGAGTCAGGATTATTAACCCTGACTGATCCATACAGAAATATGCTGGTACATTACAAACCATTAACATATTAAATAACATTACATAACAAGAACAGTTTGCAAGTACCCTAGTCTGGGGTCAGTAACAGAGCCTAGTATTAGAGCTCCTTTATACTTTGGTACTAAAATTTGGATAATTTTTATTACAATTTGTTCCATGTCCATTTTTCATATCTGTTATATCTGTTCCAGTTTTACTTGCTGTTTTTGTAATGTTGCTGAAATATGGATGATAAAAAAAATACACACTTCCACTATGGCAGCTATGCAAAAACGGAATGGACATCCGCGCTCTCAGTCATTTACACAGACCATTGGTAGGAGATGCGCGGGAAACTAATTTTCAGTCTAGCAGTGTACATGGACTACAGATGACACACGGAGGGCAAAAATGGACACATGGACCAAACACAGAATTTTTGCGGACATCTTCATAGATGTCATCATGGACACCAATGAGTAAAAGAGGCCTAAGGACACAACCTGCTGAATGCTCCGACAGTCCTTCTTGGGGCACCCCCTTGCAAGTCGCTATGCCAGAGGCAGTGAAAAGAAGCCCCATTTTCAGGACAGTGATCACTTCCGGTCATGCACCTACGGTCAGGTACTGAAGCATTTGTGTCCTATCATTAAAGGGGTTGTGTCACAAAACATATTCTACATTTTTCAAACCAGCCCCTGGATGTGAATACTTTTGTAATTGCATGTAATTAAAAATTTAGTATAGCCAGTGAATTATTCAATGACATCTATCTGTATAGCGCCACCTGCTGTTTGTTCTTTTCCATATTTTTTGTCCGTCTCACTGAGCTGGTCGCACGCGCTCAGTTTAAATCTTCAACTACCACCAGTCATATCTTCTGTTAGAAGCTGTGGCAGTTACAGGGAGAGAGGGGGGGCACTAAGAGGATGTATTTTTGTACTGGCACAAAGAAGGTGGGCATTTTTGTACAGGCACACATTATGGGAGCACTATGGGGACATTGGCTCTGCTGGGGGCACTAAGAGGGGGTATTTTTTATACTGGCAAACATGTGGCATAGGTATACATTATAGGGGCACTAAGAGGAGGTATTTTTGGTACTGGCACACAGAACAGAGGCATTTTTTGTACTGGCACACATTATATGGAGGTATTATTTTGCACTGGCACACATTACAAGGGGTATTTTTTGTACTGGCACACATTAGGGGCATTTTTCTACTGTCACATATTATAAGGAGATATTACTACTGGGGGCATTATAGTGAGCTTTATTACTACTGTGGGACTAAGGGGAACATGATTACTAGTATGGGCACATTGGGGATATTATTACTGTAGGGGCACTGTTACTACTAAGTAGAGATGGCCGTGCGGTTTGCCCGGCGGTAGTTCCGCGGCGAACTTTCCGCGTTTGCGATTCGCCGAACATGCGAACATATGGCGATGTCCGCCGGCTCCATATTCTTTTGCATTGTGCCGAACTTTGACCCATGACACATCCATCAGGTGGGACAGAACAACCAATTGAGACGTTTCAGCACATGGACATACCCCCTCCCTATCAAAGAACCCGAACTGGCAGCCATTTTACATTCTGTGTTTTGCTAGTGTAGGGAGAGGTGGCTGTGTGGAGCAGGGACAGACTGTTAGGGACACCAAATGCTAGCTAATAGGGCCACAAAAGTCCTTTTAAGAACTGGTATAGTGTGCTACTGAGGGGTGTGATATACTTAGGGTACTTTTCACACTTGCTCTGTTGGATTCCGGCAGGCAGTTCCATCCCCGGATCAGGCAATCTGTATGCAAACGGGTACCATTTGTAGACGGATCCAGATGCGGATCCGTCTCACAAATGCATTGCAATACCGGATCCGTCTCTCCGCATGTCATCCGGAAAAACGTATCCGGTATTTATCTTTTTCAAATTTTAAAGATCTGCGCATGCGCAGACTGCAAAACCGGATCCGTTTTTCCGGAACACTTGGGGCTGGATCTGCCATTAATGCATTTCAATGGAAAATAATGCCGGCAAGGCATTCCGGCAAGTGTTCCGGAATTTTGTATGGAGACAATACTGCAGCATGCTGCTGTATTTTCTCCATCCAAAAACTGTACAGTGACTGAACTGAAGACATCCTGATGCATACTGAACGGATTGCTCTCCATTCAGAGTGCATTAAGATAAAACTAATCATTTTTTTTCTGGTATTAAGACCCTAGGACGGAACTCAATACCGGAAAAGTTTAACGCAAGTGTGAAAGTACCCTTATAATATACTTTCTAACATAGAAAGTATATAGTGCATTTGTATTGTGCAGCAGTTGTGTGCCGTTCTGCTGCGATACCGCAGCTATATAGAGGGACAAGCGCTATTGGAACAACTATTTGCAACGGGTGTGATATACCTGTTGCCCCAATAAAAACTGATTGAGGGGTGTGATATACCTTCTTCCACAAAATACTGATTGAGGGCAGCAATATACCTGTTGCCCTAAATAAACAGGGTGGTGTGATATAACTGTTGAGGCAAAAAAAATTATTGAGGGGTGTGATATACCTGCTTCCACAAAATATTGATTGAGGGCTGCGATATACCTGCTTCCCAAAAATACTGATTAAGGGATTCGATATGCCTGCTTCCACCAAATATTGATTGAGGGCTGCAATATACCTGCTTCCACAAAATACTGATTAAGGGGTTTGATATACCTGCTTCCACAAAATACTGATTGAGGGCTGCGATATACCTGCTTCAACAAAATACTAATTTAGGGGTTCAATATTCCTGTTTCCACCAAATATTGATTGAGGCCTGCGATTTACCTGCTTCCGCAAAATACCGATTAAGGGGTTCGATATACCTGTTTCCACTAAATATTGATTAGGCCTGCGATATACCTGCTTCCACAAAATAATGGTTAAGGGGTATGATAGGGAGGAGAAACAGGCAGAACTCGCAGTGCACAGGAGGCAAAAAGCAGACTGCAAATGTATCTGGAGCGAGCCATCCACCATGCACGGTCACTTCTGGCACTCCCAGGACGCCAGCACATGGCTCCGTAATGTGGGCTTTTTTTAACGTGTAAGCTGCTGACAATATTGTTGCTGTCAACACATAAGACGCGGTATGCCCAACACTCACCTAGGGACAACAGCCTTAAGAAGGCACCTGGCCTCCCATCACCGAGCCCAGCGGGAGCCTCTTTTCCTTCTCCTTTTTCCTCCCATTTGTCCTCCACTCCAGCTTCCACCATGCCGTCGTCGCGTTCATCTGGAAGAAGGCAGGCTTCCGTGGCCCAAATGTTCGAGCGTAAAAAGTTGATGACGCTGGATAACCCTCTTGCCCAACGGCTGACCGCTGGCATGTCGGAACTGCTACCCTGTCAACTACTGCCATATAAACTGGTGGACTTGGAGGCCTTTAGAAAATTTGTGGCCATTGGCACACCGCAATGGAAGGTCCCCGGAAGGAAATATTTCTCCCAGAACGGCATCTCAGAGCTATATGGCCACGTTCACTGGCAAGTGAATAATCTCTGGCACACAGTGTCGGTGCCAAGATACATCTGCCACAGACACGTGATGTAGCAAACACGGGCAGGGAAGGTACATAACTTTTGCTGCCCACTGGGTGAACCTTCTGACGGCTGTCAAAGCATGTAACCCGTGGCACCTGTGTGGATTTGGTGTTATCGCCAAGGATTGCATGCAGGCCCGCCTCTTCTCCTCCTCGGCTGATTCCTTCTTTTCCACTGCTACCGCCTCTTCCGCTGCACCCCCCATGCTCCCCGGAACCTATTCGACGTCCCAGGTGAGACGTTGCCATGCTGTGCTGCGGCTGTTGTGTCTGGAAGCCAAGAGCCACACCGGCCCTGCACTGCTTTCAGCTCTGCGGTCACAGGCCGATCAGTGGCTAACCCCGCTCAATTTGACAGTTGGTTAAGTGGTGTGCGACAACGGTGCCAATCTGCTGAGCACGCTGAAACAGGGCAAAATGACACACATGCAGTGAATGGCACACGTTCTGAACTTAGTCATGCAATGATTCGTTGCTAAATACCCCGGGGTCCAGGACGTCTTGAGGCAGGCCAGGAAAATCTCTGGCCATTTTAGAAGATATTACACGGCCATGGCTCGCCTTGACACCACCTTCCTGTCAGATGTCTGATTTGTGACAGCCCGACGCGCTGAAACTCCACCATGTATATGCTTGATAGGCTGCTCCAGCAGCAACGTGCCGTTAATGACTACCTGTAAAAACTCTGCAGCAGGACAGGGTCTGCAGAGCTTGGTTTCTTTTCACCACGCCAGTGGCTGCTCATGCGCGACGCATGCAGACTTCTGCGGCCATTTGATGAGATCACCAAACTGGTCAGTCGCAGCTAGGGCGCCATCAGTGACATCGTACCTTACGCCTTCTTTCTGGAGCATGCATTGCGTTGTGCATTGCGTTGAGGAGCAGGAGCTGGAAGATGAGGAAGTCGCAATGCTGAATGACTTCCCAGGGGGGGCTACTCCATCTGAGAAAAGTCAGCAGGACTCTGAAGAAGAGTCAGAGGAGGATGGTTGCTGGGGAGGAGGAGGAGGAGGAGCAAGAAGAGCAGACTTTGAAGGGGACTTTAAACTTTTTGGGGATCCCTGGTGTTTTCCGTAGCTGGGGGGAGGAGACCGAGGACGACATTTTCCTGGGCGATGAGCAGGAGCCAGGGCGCTCCACCGCTTCCAATTTAGTGCAAATTGGGGCCTTCATGCTCCAGTGTTTGAAGAGGGACCCCCATATAAAAAGCATAAAGGGAAAGGACCAGTACTGGGTGGCAACGTACTTAGACCCCCGGTACAAACACAAAACGGCGGACATGTTACCAGCATCACAGAGGGCTGGCAGAATGCAGCATTTCCAGGCCTTGTTGCGAGAGAGGCTGCATTCTGCTGTTGCGGGCGCTGGCAGAGGAATTTCCACCCACAGCGAAACAGGTGCGGGTACCATTCCTACCGTGCCTGCAAGAAGAGGGCGGTTTAAAGATGTATTGGTCACTAGGGATATGAGATCATTCTTGCAGCCAACCCATCAACAGCCGCCCTCCGGATCCAGCCTCACGGAACGCCTAGACCGACAGGTGTCCGACTACATCTGGTTAACGGCCGATGTGGACGCTCTGAGAAGCAAGGAACCTCTGGACTACTGGGTGTGCAGGCTTGACCTGTGGCCAGAGCTGGCACAATTCGCCATGGAACTCTTGGCATGCCCCTTGTCAAGTGTCCTGTCCGAAAGGACGTTCAGCGCAGCAGGGGGGATCTTGACCAATAAGCGCACTCGCCTAGCTCACGACAGTGTGGACTACCTCACATTTCTAAAAATGAATGAGGCATGGATCTCGGAGGAATTCAACACCTATGACGACCACGTGTAATTGAATTTCCTCATGCCATTCCACACATACTGTATCCACCACCACCCAGAACAAAGAATGGTCCTTGCCTTATGTATATACAGCAGCATAAAAGGCCTTTTCTGTCAGGTGAATGCCTAATATTTGGGGCCTGTACTGGCCTACAGTAAAATTTGTATCCAGTGACCGCCTAATGTACCTCCAGCCACATCATCACAAGTTATTTTCTATCAGGTGAATGCCTAATTTTTGGGGCCTGTACTCCCGTGGCCTAAAATAAAATGTTTCTAGGCTCCAGCAGGGCACATTTTCGAGAGTTTCCCTTTAAGACGCATAAAAATTGCCCCTGATTAAAATACATATTTTTTGTGGGAATTTTTGCCAATGATCCCCCTTCTGGTATGTCACTGTCAATGTTGTGGGACTATTTGTGCACTTCTAGTAAGTATTTAGTGGCTCCAAATAAGTATTTGGTGGCTGCAAGTCTATGGGGCCCGCCGCGAACGCGCGGTTCATGAACATTTGGTCGCGAAAGCGCGTTTGTGAACCGTCCCGGCCTGTTTGTCCATCACTACTACTAAGTGCACTCTGGCAGAAATTATTTCTATTGGTGGGACTTTTGGGAGCACTATTACTGTGGGGACACCCTCGCACAGTATCAGCTTAGCACAATTATTTTTGGGGGACATTATGTTTACACTATTAGTGTCAGGGACACTGTTTCCTTGGTGCAGTTATTTTTAAGGGCACTGTGTGCCAATAATTAGTGCCCCCTTCCATATCTGCATGGTACTAGTATTTTCAGTATAGTATTGGGGAGCACAGGGGGTGCAGGATGGGGTGTTCAGAAGGGGAGAGGATGATGGAAAAGTAGGAAACTGAGATGTCTGTCAAATTCTCCAGAGACAAGAGATGACTGAAAGAAATCATCATGGCGGTCTGGACTGAAAGGAGAAGATGAGGAAAGACAATGTCTACATCAGAGGAGACATCACTGGATGTAAGAGGTATGTGGCGCTGTTTCAATTTTCGCCTCAGGCAGTAGAAAGGCTAGGTGCATCCCTGATCATGGCATGACCCCAGGGGCGTAGCTATAGGGGGTGCAGAGGTAGCAGTCGCCTGAGGGGGCCCAAAGACCATTGTGCCATATAAGAAGACATAGGTATTGTAGAATGTAGAGTAATGTAGAGTGCACGCTAGGAGGGCTCTGCCATAGATTTTGCACTGGGGCTCAAAATCTTCAAGTTAGACTTCTGGCTGGAGGGAAGGGGTTAGGTAAAGAATTTGGCTTGGGGGGGGGGGGGGGGGGGGGCATTTTCATTTTTGCCTCAGCCCTCAGGTAGCAGAAAGGCTAAGTGCACCCCTGCCCCTAATTGTTTTGAGATCTTTATTTCTGAGTTTTCAATATTTGGAACATCCTTCAGGATTGCAACCCTATCAATACCTTTTTAATCAGAGATGCGATGCCAATGTGCCTATAACAACGGCACCACCAACAATGCCCACCCCAGAATTTGTGATGGCGACCTGTTTCAGTCAGTTCATTCGGCATGTGTATTATTGCCTGGCGGAGAATCGCATTTTCCCTTCCTCCAACATTCCTGAAAAACGGCATTAGGGTAATGAGATTTTATAATAAGCTGCTTTGACAATGTTAAACCACAAGTTTGCCGTAACCAACAATTGTAACCCGAGGCCCCAAAACACAAACATCACTCAAAATACGTATCTGAATAGTAGAATTATTCTTTCCCTTGGAAAGCTGGGTAAAATTTTAAAAAATGTATAAAATCATACTTACCCTCATCCATTTGATCTCGAAGAACCGGCCACCCCTCATCATCTGGATTGAAGATCTAGCGCAAAATCATAAGTCACCGCGCACTGGATTTTGTGTGAGATCTTCAATCAAGATGGCGGCGGTCGGTTCTTCATGTTCAAATTGTTGAGGTAATTTTTATTTTTTTTAAACGCCATTCAGGGAAAATCAATTCGCTACCACGAAGCACAAGGAAATTCGGCTTTGTGGCGAATAGAATTTTCCCAGAAATTAGGATCGAATTCCAGTTCATGGAGTTCTATTCGCTCAATCCTAATGGTGGATCATGGGTGTCGGAGCCGTAATACAGACCCCAAACCTGTCAAAGAAGTAAGGCGTGTCCATGATGATATCCGTGACAAGATGGTTGGTGGTTTATCCGTGAAGAATCCTTGTTTGGCCTGTATATTGTTTTTTTGCCCTCCATGTGTCGTCTGTGTTCCACATTTACAGACTGAAAATTAGTTTCCAGCGCATTTCCTACCAATGGTCCGTGAAAATCACTGACAAAACACGGATGCCGGATGTTATGTCAGTGGTTTTCACAGACCCATTACTTTAATCAATCTGCACCATAGACCAGAGTAGTGCATGTGTTTTTTTCACTAATGCGTGAACAAACACATAAAAATCAATGACTACATGTTCTGTCCATGGAGAACACAGACGGCACTCGTCTGTGATTAACTGGTGTGTTGGAAGACACCCGCTCTAAAGCCAAAAAGCCGATAATGCAATTACTTTGGAATAATGTAGAGATGCAGTCGTCGGGCGCATGGCAAGGGGTCGCATAAAGTACATGTTTTTCGTGACGCCAGTTGCATTGAAGCAACAAGGGCGCAGGGCCCCTTTTAATGATACTGTGGTAGATGGTACCCAGGTGTAGGTGAATGCGAGAGTGGTGTAGGGTGGCCTAAATGTCCCTTTAGGTTTTGTGCACGTGTCACGGTGCTCCTACCTCGACCCCAGGCGTTGCCTTCCGAAAGCAGAAAAAAGGGTAGTTGAATTAGGAGATGAAGAATAAATTTGAGTCCAATATATAGTTAAACAGAAGCTTTACTTGAATAAACGTTTTCCAAAACGGTTTACAGGCTTTGTCTTGGTTCCAGCAGGCGTTAGCATGAACTGTGGCAGGCAAACTCCTCTCTGCTACGTCTGTTGATTTCTGGCTCTGCTGTGCTGACAGGATAGCTGTATGACTTAACTTTAGCTGTGTGCTGCAACTTCTTTCTGTAGTCTGACTCTAGATTTGTCCACGGAAAACTCATCCTGGCCCCAGAGGCTCCAAGCTGTGGCCTCCACATTCAGCAAAGCTGAAGGTGCTCTAGCTGGCCTAAACAAGGCACATCCAGCAGGGACGTGCACCTGCTGCCTTCCCCAAGCAGGGGGTAAGCTTGACCTTCCCCTAGAAGGCGGTAAGCTGAACTGACTCCTAACTAGAACTCCATCCTTCCTGCAGCAAGTGGGACACGCCCACCACACCACAGAGGGGGGCGTTAGAATGCAAGGAAAAGCTCCATTCTCTGCGAGATAGCTCTGCAATGTTTGCTGCCGCCTGCTGGTGAACCAGGCATATTACAACTGAACAGTTACTTAACAAGATTATGAATGCACATTGTACAGGACCTGGAAATAAACACATAAATGACATGACACTAGCCCATTAGAGATAGTAGCAGAGTGCAGAAGTGCAGTCTGATACAGAGAAATCAGAGGAAAAGCGTAATGGGAAGGACTGTAGCGGCCTGTGATGCGGAGTGAATTCTCACATGGAGGGGATGTGCAGGAGGCACAACACTCTGAAGGGCCTTCAATTATCCACCGCCGGCTGCTGCACGCACGGGTATCGGTCCCCACAGGGTTGTAAGACAGGAGCGCTAGTGAGATCTGGCAGCGCTGCACATAATGGTGGCAGGAATACGCTACGAGTCCTATAGCGGAGAATTCCTCAAAATAAGGTTATTGAGGTATGAACAGCGCGTTTCAGGCCAGGTTCCACCGGGATGAGCCGATCGTGAGACAGGAACGCTAGTGAGAAGATCTGGTAGTGCTTCATATAAGGATGGCAGGAGGACACTTGGAACATTATAGCAGAGGATTCCTCAAAAAAAAGGTTATTGAGGTATGAACAAGGTGTTTCGGGTTAGGTTCTGCAGGGATGAGCTGATCAGGAGACAGGAAAGCTAGTGAGAAGATCCAGCGGGGCTGTACGTAAGGGTGGCAGGAGGACATTTGGGAGCACTACAGCAGAGGATTCCTCAAAAGAAGTTTAGTGAGGTATGAACAACGCGTTTCTGGTCAGGCCCTCCATAAACTTCTCTTGAAGCATCCTCCACTATAGTGCTCCAATTGTCCTACTGCCAACCTTACGTGCAACCGCATCTTCTCACTAGCCTTCCTATTACTTTGCAAGCGACAACTAGTGGTGAATTTTAAAGTGTCAGAAAACGGAGATTTCAGCATTCATATGGTTATACGCCACTGCCCCCCGGATGGCTACACAGAGGCATATTAAATAATCACTCTCCCCTGTTGCATCATATGGAATGGACCCCTCCTCAGAATATAGGGTAAGGGCCACACATACGGCTCTTCTAGAACTTCTGGATATCTCCTTTCCATTTACCCTATTAGGCATATGGACATCAAAAAGGATAGTCCACCTCCCCTTCCCCCTACTATGGGCCAGAAAGGAGATTTATTTTTCCAGAAACCACCCTTGTCCATGGGCTGTGTCTGCTATTCACTAGAATGGACCAGACTATGGATAACAGTGGCGCCGTTTCTAGGAAAAAAAAGCAGATTCCCCCCCAAATTTCAGACAACCAATTCTCTAACCATAGGCACCGCAGCGAGTGAATGATTGTTTGTTGCACGCCTGGTTCCCTCTGCAGGAGAAGCGTAGTATTACATGTCGACTGTTTAAATGGATAGTAGACCATGTAATACGTGGATGGACTGGGTCCACCAGCGCCAGGACTGCTCTTAGTGGCTCTGACATAGAAGGGGGTCTTGTGCAGGAGACCCCTCTCTAAGACATCCGCATGCACTAATAGGCAATGGACATGGACTGTATTTATGAGACAACCCCTTTGTGTACTGAAGTTTGAATGTCTGAACAATCAGGAGATGACATTACTAGCGCGCGATAACCCAGTGGTCACCGGTAGAGATGAAGATTTGGCTTGGCGAAACCTGACCACGTGCCCGTACCCTTAGACCACCTGCACACAGGTGGGGGTTTTCATGCAGATTTCTCTGCATTTACGCTCCATATCAGCACCATAGTCTGCAGGTGTTACTTGCGGATTTTGATGCGAATTGGCTCTCTTTGCATTGCAAATGGTGAAATCCACACAAAAAAGAAAATCTGCAGAAACTGACACTGTCATAAGTTTGTATGGAAAATATATGCAAAGTGTACTTAAGATTTGTCGAATCTCATTCA
Organism: Bufo gargarizans; assembly: GCF_014858855.1. Classification (NCBI taxonomy): domain Eukaryota; kingdom Metazoa; phylum Chordata; class Amphibia; order Anura; family Bufonidae; genus Bufo; species Bufo gargarizans. The sequence goes on along the minus strand of NW_025334061.1, from coordinate 110,904 downwards.
CTTGGCCGGTACTGGATTAGGCTGCAGTTTTTCCTGATGGAAATCTACGTGGAGAAAACGAGCATGATCTGCAACGTGTGCAGGTAGCCTGAGGGATTCGCTTTTTAGCCGGTTTAAAAGGGGTTATCCAATAGTACAAATACCCCCACAATGCCCGGCTCCTCCTATAGATGATACCCGGCCCCTGGAACCTGCATCCCTCTGGACCCCTGCATGGCCACCGCTGCATCTGATATTGGCTGTTCTTCCACTTTGCCGGATGTTTTGATCCGCGTGACTGGGGGAAGCAGCCAATAGCAGGCCACGACTGTGACCAACCGACCTAGCATCGTGGGTGACGCTAGGGAGGCTGGTCACCGTCGCGGCCTGCTATTGGCTGCTCCCCCCCCCCCCGTTGCCTGATGTTTGGGTCCGCACGACTGGGAGATGCAGCGGTGGACATACAGGGATCCGGAGGGGTGCAGGTGCCGGGGGCTGGGTAAGTATCCTCTATAGGAGGAGCCCGGGCATAGTGGGGGTATTTGTACTACTGGATAACCCCTTTAAGAGAAAAATAAGTGAATCCATCATAGCATTTTATTCTATGAACTGCTGAACACAACAAAACTATTCACTCATCTCTGGTCACCAGCATTGTCCTTCACCAGCCTACAGATGACGTGTACCGATGACACCCATACAAACTGTCCCTGCACCCAGTGCACCCAATGTCTAGAACTAATGACTCCATGGACACCATATGTGACCATCTCTGCGCTGGAATTATTGTGAGTTATGAAAACCGTCAAGCAATCTTCTTTTTTCCTGTAACTTCCATTGATTTCAGTATATAGGCAGTCATGTGGTGTGATCATCTCCTGTGGCATCATAACTGTCCTTTACATTGTAATGGGGAGGTTTGCCATTGAAGGGCATCTGTCAGCAGTTTTGTACCCAGTGACGTAGCGTGGGTTGCCAACACCCGGGGCAAGTCAAGTATTGCGCCCCCGCCCCTTTTTTGAAGATAATGTAGTAGATGTCACCTGCAGTCCTATGTAACACAACAGACAACACAGTGATAACTCTCTGAGTACAGATAATGTAGTAGATGTCACCTGCAGTCCTATGTAACACAACAGATAACACAGTGATAACTCTCTGAGTACAGATAATGTAGTAGATGTCACCTGCAGTCCTATGTAACACAACAGATAACACAGTGATAACTCTCTGAGTACAGATAATGCAGTAGATGTCACCTGCAGTCCTATGTAACACCACAGATAACACAGTGATAACTCTCTGAGTACAGATAATGTAGTAGATGCCACCTGCAGTCCTATGTAGCACCACAGATAACACAGTGATAACTCTCTGAGTTCAGATAATGTAGTAGATGTCACCTGCAGTCCTATGTAACACAACAGATAACACAGTGATAACTCTCTGAGTACAGATAATGCAGTAGATGTCACCTGCAGTCCTATGTAACACAACAGATAACACAGTGATAACTCTCTGAGTACAGATAATGTAGTAGATGTCACCTGCAGTCCTATGTAACACAACAGATAACACAGTGATAACTCTCTGAGTACAGATAATGCAGTAGATGTCACCTGCAGTCCTATGTAACACCACAGATAACACAGTGATAACTCTCTGAGTACAGATAATGTAGTAGATGCCACCTGCAGTCCTATGTAGCACCACAGATAACACAGTGATAACTCTCTGAGTTCAGATAATGTAGTAGATGTCACCTGCAGTCCTATGTAACACCACAGATAACACAGTGATAACTCTCTGAGTACAGATAATGCAGTAGATGTCACCTGCAGTCCTATGTAACACCACAGATAACACAGTGATAACTCTCTGAGTACAGATAATGTAGTAGATGCCACGTGCAGTCCTATGTAACACCACAGATAACACAGTGATAACTCTCTGAGTACAGATAATGTAGTAGATGCCACGTGCAGTCCTATGTAACACCACAGATAACACAGTGATAACTCTCGGAGTACAGATAATGTAGTAGATGCCACGTGCAGTCCTATGTAACACCACAGATAACACAGTGATAACTCGGAGTACAGATAATGTAGTAGATGTCACCCGCAGTCCTATGTAACACCACAGATAACACAGTGATAACTCTCGGAGTACAGATAATGTAGTAGATGCCACGTGCAGTCCTATGTAACACCACAGATAACACAGTGATAACTCGGAGTACAGATAATGTAGTAGATGTCACCCGCAGTCCTATGTAACACCACAGATAACACAGTGATGACTCTCGGAGTACAGATAATGTAGTAGATGCCACGTGCAGTCCTATGTAACACCACAGATAACACAGTGATAACTCTCTGAGTACAGATAATGTAGTAGTGTGTGTAAAAGTGTGGTTAAAATTCTATATCCAACCTCCCCCCCAAACCTACTGTAAACAGTTATGTGGATGGATATTTCATACATCGCTACAAAATATACAGTATAATACAGCACCACATACCTCATCCGTCCAGTGACGTCTCCTGGGATGTAGACTCTTTCCTCAGTGTCTTTATTCGGAGATAAGACCGCCATAATACCTTCTTCCAGGCACGTCTCGTCTCTGCAGAGTTTCACAGAAAAAAAAAAAAATGTGATTCCTCATTTTACTATCATCCTCCTCCTGATGCCTCAACACTGTCATCCTGCTGCCCCTAATACTGTGGTAGAGCCAGACAGATAGTTCCCCATAATATCATGCTCCCAAACTGCCCTCGATGGTAATAGTGTTCCCTACACCAGTGTTTCTCAACTCCAGTCCTCAGGGACCACCTGCCGCTCATGTGCCCAGAATTTCTTAGTATTGAGCAGGTGATACAATTAGTATCAATGCATCAGGACTTACCCAAGGTATTCATTCTGTGGGATATTCTTACATCATGACCGGTTGGTGGGTCCTGAGGAGTGGAGTTGAGGAACACTACCCTATAGTACCTCCAATAGCATACCAATTAATGTGTGCTAAATAAAAAATGCCCCATAGGCCCCTAGTAGAAATAAGGCCTCCTATAGTGCCCCCAGCAGTAACAAGGCCCCTCTATTATTATTATGGCCCCCTCTGTATTACTATCATTATTATTATTATTACAAACCGGATTCCCAAAAAGTTGGGACACTAAACAAATTGTGAATAAAAACTGAATGCAATGATGTGGAGATGGCAAATGTCAATATTTTATTTGTAATAGAACGTAGATGACAGATCAAACGTTTAATCCGAGTAAATGTATAATTTTAAAGGAAAAATACGTTGATTCAAATTTTCACGGTGTCAACAAATCCCCAAAAAGTTGGGACAAGTAGCAATAAGAGGCTGGAAAAAGTAAATTTGAGCATAACGAAGAGCTGGAAGACCAATTAACACTAATTAGGTCAATTGGCAACATGATTGGGTATAAAAAGAGCTTCTCAGAGTGGCAGTGTCTCTCAGAAGCCAAGATGGGTAGAGGATCACCAATTCCCACAATGTTGCGCAGAAAGATAGTGGAGCAATATCAGAAAGGTGTTACCCAGCGAAAAATTGCAAAGACTTTGCATCTATCATCATCAACTGTGCATAACATCATCCGAAGATTCAGAGAATCTGGAACAATCTCTGTGCGTAAGGGTCAAGGCCGTAAAACCATACTGGATGCCCGTGATCTCCGGGCCCTTAAACGACACTGCACCACAAACAGGAATGCTACTGTAAAGGAAATCACAGAATGGGCTCAGGAATACTTCCAGAAACCATTGTCAGTGAACACAATCCACCGTGCCATCCGCCGCTGCCAGCTGAAACTCTACAGTGCAAAGAAGAAGCCATTTCTAAGCAAGATCCACAAGCTCAGGCGTTTTCACTGGGCCAGGGATCATTTAAAATGGAGTGTGGCAAAATGGAAGACTGTTCTGTGGTCAGACGAGTCACGATTCGAAGTTCTTTTTGGAAATCTGGGACGCCATGTCATCCGGACAAAAGAGGACAAGGACAACCCAAGTTGTTATCAACGCTCAGTTCAGAAGCCTGCATCTCTGATGGTATGGGGTTGCATGAGTGCGTGTGGCATGGGCAGCTTGCATGTCTGGAAAGGCACCATCAATGCAGAAAAATATATTCAGGTTCTAGAACAACATCTGCTCCCATCCAGACGTCATCTCTTTCAGGGAAGACCCTGCATTTTTCAACAAGATAATGCCAGACCACATTCTGCATCAATCACAACATCATGGCTGCGTAGGAGAAGGATCCGGGGAATGAAATGGCCAGTCTGCAGTCCAGATCTTTCACCTATAGAGAACATTTGGCGCATCATAAAGAGGAAGGTGCAACAAAGAAGGCCCAAGACGATTGAACAGTTAGAGGCCTGTATTAGACAAGAATGGGAGAGCTTTCCTATTTCTAAACCTGAGAAACTGGTCTCCTCGGTCCCCAGACGTCTGTTGAGTGTTGTAAGAAGAAGGGGAGATGCCACATAGTGGTGAAAATGGCCTTGTCCCAACTTTTTGGGGATTTGTTGAACCATGAAATTCTGATTCAACTTATTTTTCCCTTAAAATGGTACATTTTCTCAGTTTAAACTTTTGTTCTGTGATTTATGTTCTATTCTGAATAAAATATTAGAAGTTGGCACCTCCACATCATTGCATTCAGTATTTATTCACAATTTGTATAGTGTCCCAACTTTTTGGGAATCCGGTTTGTATTATGGCCCCCTCTGTATTACTATTATTATTATTATTATAATGGCCCCCTCTGTATTAATAATAATAATACAGAATGGGCCTTTATATATCACAATACTGATACAGAGAGGGCCATTATAATGATGATGATAATGATAATAATAATACAGAGGGGGACATTATATATGACAATATTAATACAGAGGGGGCCATTATAATAATATTATTATTGCCCCCTCTGTATTATTATTATGACCAACCTCTCTGTATTATTATTATTATGCCCCCTCTGTGTTATAATGGCCCCTTCTTTATTAGCATTGTCATATACAATGGCCCACTTTTTTTTTTCTACATACGGTAATTGCCTCCTTGGTATGCTTCCTCTTTTGTGGTATTGATAATACCCCCCTCCTCCACAGTGCCCCGATTGCTGCCTGCCTTAGGGTTTCTGGCCTGAGTTTGCGCGTTTCCGGCGCAGGCGGTCACAAACTCATCACTGTGGCCTCCTGCGCCACGTCATCACATCAACTCGCGAGACCCGTCGCAGGAGGTCACAGTGAGGTAATCGCGATCTTCTGCACTGCTATATTGCCTCATAGGCTTCAGGGCTGGTGGCCTGAAGTCTATGAGACAGAACGGAGGGGACGGGAGCCATAGGCTCCCATGGTCCTTATTGAAATGCCTGCTGCCCGGTGCCCCCTGCAATTTGGCGCCCGGGGCAACCCTGCCCCCCCCCCCCCACACTACGCCACTGTTTGTACCTATGACACTGGCTGACCTGTTACATGTGCGCTTGGCAGCTGAAGGCATCTGTGTTGGTCCCATGTTCATATGTGCCCGCATTGCTGAGAAAAATGAGGTTTTGGTATATGCAAATGAGCCTCTAAGAGCAATGGGGGCGTTACCATTACACCTAGAGGCTCTGCTCTCTCTGCAACTGCTGTGCCTTCTGCGATTTGATTGACAGGACCAGGCAGTGAAAACATCATCAACCCTGGTCCTGTCAATCAAAGTGCAGGGGCTAATTTGCATGTATTAAAACATGTGTATGGTAGAAATGTTACCCCCCTTTATAGCAGTAATATTCAGTCATGATATAGCGCCTGATTAACACAATATTACACTTGACCATTGCCTTACCCTTCAGGCTGCTTTCACATATAGTTTTTAGTGGCATTTTTGCACCTGTTTTTGGTCCAATTTTACAGAAAAAAACACCATCAGAAATATGAAATGCAGGACACACAAGCTGTTTTTTCTAACCACTTCCCTATCACTGCACAATTATATACTTTGGCAGTAGGGTCTTTAAAGATGGTGTCTGCTCCGGAGCAGAGCAAGTGCCGTTTCTGCCGGGTTTCTGCTGCGCTAAAAAGATATTTAACCCCTTAGATGCCATGGTTAGTTGTACCCACAGCATTTGAGAGCGGAGATCGGGGAAGCTATGGTAGCCTCGAACATGCCTTCCACAGCAATGTTCCTATGGAGCCGTGTCACAGGCAGGGCACAGGAACATAGACTGAAATGGTAATTCAATAAAACATAATGATCATAGGCTACTTTCACACTCGGGTTTTGGCTTTCCACTTGTGAGATCCGTTCAGGGCTCTTACAAGCGTTCTAAAACGGATCAGTTTGCCCTAATTCATTCTGAATGGAAAAGGATCCGCTCAGAACCGCATCAGTTCAGTCTCCAGTCCGAGACGGACACCAAAACGCTGCTTGCTTGCCGTCTGATGAAACTGAACCAAACGGATCCGTCCTGGCACACAATGTAAGTCAATGGGGATGGATCTGTTTTCACTGCCACAATCTGGCACAATAGAAAACGGATCCGCCTCCCATTGACTTTCAAAGGTGTTCAAGATCCGTCTTGGCTATGTTAAAGATAATACAAACGGATGCGTTCTGAACGGATGCAGACGGTTGTATTATCTGAACGGATCCGTCCATGATGAATCCGCACAAGACGCGAGTGTGAAAGTAGTTGGCAATGTTCCTATGGAGCCGTGTCACAGGCAGGGCACAGGAACATAGACTGAAATGGTAATTCAATAAAAAATAATGATCATAGGCACCACTGTGTCCCAAAACGAGTGTACTATTAAAATATAAAAATATTAATCCTGTACGGTGAACACCACATCGAAAAAAAGCTAAATAGACGATTCAGCTGTTTTTGTTGTTGTTTCACCTCCCAAAATAATTGAATAAAAAGTGAACAAAAATATGAGCCCTGCATCAACGTAAATTTCAAAGTTCTGGAGGTCAGATTTCCGAATTTCCAAAGTTTTTCTTAAAAGTTTTTATTGATTATTAAAACACAAGAAAAACTAATTACATGTGGTATTGTTGTAATCGTACTGACCCGGAGAATGAAAGTAACGCAGCATTTTTTTTTTGTGGATGTTTATACATCCCCTCCTCTATAGAGGAAAATGCCATAAAGAAAATGGAAAACACACTGTGTGCAAAAAACGCAGTGGTCTCCAACTATTGCAGAACTACAACTCCTAGCAAACCGAGCGCAATTGTCAGGGTACCTTGAGAGCAGTATTTCTACAAAAGCTTGAAATCCGCAGGTAGGAGACCTATGGGGGTCATTCATCAAACAGAAATACTGTCTTGGAAGCTCTTACATTTAGAAGTGGCAGAGGATCCGCCAAAGTTATGGAGAGGCCTGCACCTCGTCATAACTCTGGCGGATCCACCGCCAGGTACAGGGCTCATTAGGACCAGCGTCTAAAACACCAGTCTTAATAAATGCGCCCCTATATTTCTCTCCCAGCTTCACGTGTTACTTCATTCCTCTGTGAGGACACTAGAGGGCGCCCACAACATATTTCTGTAGAGTGAAAATGTATCAGCGTCATGAAAAACACCCAGGAATCCATTACACGCTTCTCTTGCTCCGACATGTAAACCTTGGCTGTTTTATCCCATCTTCTTCACTGTGGCAAAAAAAACAAAAAAAAAACTTCCTGCTTTACTTTGTACATTTCCTTTACGCATTAGGATTTTGTAAAACATCCTCTTTCTTAAAGGGAAGCTGTAACCAATGGCCTTCCTTTCCATAGACACATAGTTGTGTATCACCTGATGAAAACACTTTTTCTTTCGTCGATCAGAGACTCTGTTCCCAGGTTGCTCTTTCTTAATAAGCAAATTAGGCCTTTGGTGCAATGAGGGCATGACTATTGCTATTGTTGCACCCAAGCTGCACTCCTTTTTGTGGCCCCTCCCTGGGTGCCTTAATTGACTGGACCAGGCAGTGGCCAAGCGGCGAGGGAGGGGCTGACCACAGAAAGGAGCGGGGCCTGGGTGCATATATACCCGGACAAACCTTATAAATTAACAATGGATTCTGCAAATTAACATATAGTAACAAAATAATACTGCCAAACAATGACCAAATAATACTGTTATACCGTGACTGAATAATACTGCTATACAGTGACCAAATAATACTGTTATACCGTGACTGAATAATACTGCTATACACTGACCAAATAATACTGTTATACCGTGACTGAATAACACTACCATACAGTGACCAAATAATACTGTTATACCGTGACTGAATAATACTGCTATACACTGACCAAATAATACTGTTATACTGTGACTGAATAACACTACCATACAGTGACCAAATAATACTGTTATACCGTGACTGAATAATACTGCTATACACTGACCAAATAATACTGTTATACCGTGACTGAATAACACTACCATACAGTGACCAAATAATACTGTTATACCGTGACTGAATAATACTGCTATACAGTGACCAAATAATACTGTTATACCGTGACTGAATAATACTGCTATACACTGACCAAATAATACTGTTATACCGTGACTGAATAACACTACCATACAGTGACCAAATAATACTGTTATACCGTGACTGAATAATACTGCTATACACTGACCAAATAATACTGTTATACCGTGACTGAATAACACTACCATACAGTGACCAAATAATACTGTTATACCGTGACTGAATAATACTGCTATACAGTGACCAAATAATACTGTTATACCGTGACTGAATAATACTGCTATACACTGACCAAATAATACTGTTATACCGTGACTGAATAATACTGCTATACAGTGACCAAATAATACTGTTATACCGTGACTGAATAATACTGCTATACACTGACCAAATAATACTGTTATACCGTGACTGAATAACACTACCATACAGTGACCAAATAATACTGTTATACCGTGACTGAATAATACTGCTATACACTGACCAAATAATACTGTTATACCGTGACTGAATAACACTACCATACAGTGACCAAATAATACTGTTATACCGTGACTGAATAATACTGCTATACACTGACCAAATAATACTGTTATACCGTGACTGAATAACACTACCATACAGTGACCAAATAATACTGTTATACCGTGACTGAATAATACTGCTATACAATGACCAAATAATACTGTTATACCGTGACTGAATAAGGCCTCATGCACACGACCGTTTTTCAGGTCCGCATGCACCGTTCCGTGTCCCCGCAAAAAAAATATAGCATGTCCTATTCTTTTGCGGACAAGAATAGGCATGTCTACAATGGGCTGCCCGTTCCGTTCTGCAAATTGCGGAAGGCACACAGGCGGCTTCCATTTTTTGCGGATCCGCGGTTTGCGGACCGCAAAAAACTGCACGGTCGTGTGCATGTAGCCTAATACTGCAATACACTGACCAAATAATACTGTTATACCATGACCGAACATGCAATAGCCAAATAATACTACCATACAGTGACCAAATAATACCAACACACTATGGCTGCATAATATTGTTATGGCTGAAAAAACAGGGACCATGTAATAGTGCCACACAGTAGGTTTGGAGGTTGTTACCACAATATGGACCCATCAAAGGCGAATGTCACATTTGATTTTAAGCATTCACTTTCCCTTTGTTCACCGTGACTGTCCCAGGTTACATCCGGATGCAATGCATTTTTCACTGAAGCCCCATTCACCTCTATGGTGCCAGGGCTGCGTGAAAAACGCAGAATATAGAGCATGCTGCGTTTTTCACGCAACGCACAAGTGATGCGTGAAAACCAACGCTCATGTACACAGCCCCATAGAAATTAATGGGTCCGGATTCCGTGCGGGTGCTATGAGTTCACGTCACACATTGCACCCGCGCGGAAAACTCGCTCGTGTGAAAGGGGCCTAAATGAGTATTCCCATCTCAGACATTGATGATATATCGCTAGGATATGCCATCAACATCAGATAAGAGCAGGTTCTAGAGGTGCGACCCACACCCATCTCCAGAATGGGCCCACCCCTGAAGCAACCAAGCATGTGCAGTCACCCTCCATTCAGCTATTTCTGGTAGCTCCATAGCGGTGAATGGGGAGGTGGCTGTGCACGCGCAGTGCGCTGTCTATTCACCGCTATGAGAAAATAGCCAAATGTGCTTGCTCTACTATTTTCGGAAATCCAATAGCAGTCAATGGAGAGTGAACGCTGTGCATGTGCAGTGTGCTCTTCTTTACTTCTGGGACCCCGTTCTTGGACCTACCCGATATTGATGGCATATCCTATTGATACCCCATCAATGTCTGAGATACAAATACCCCTTTAAGAACAAATAGATCGGGCATGTTAAAAGTCAACATGCCTGACCCTACTTTCTCCCAAAATCCGCAGAGAGTCAGGACGCCCCCATGCAGATTACCTTGTGGTCTGATGTGTTTGACCATCTTTACGGAATGTATTTTGCAAACCATATGACTGCACATGACAGGTTGGGGCACCAGCACAGGGCGCATCCTATAGAAGACCAATCCGGAGTGTGATCAGCAGGCAAATGATCTATATCAGCTCTGCTTGCCTGTACGGTATATTAGAATGGCACAGGACGGGACCAGGGCTGGTGCAAGGATTTTGGCCATCACAAGCGAACTATATTGTTCAGTTGACCCATTGTTGTCCGTTTGCAGCCGTAATACATACGCTAAAATGCTCCAATAGTTTGGCCATGTGAAAGCAGAGAGGTTTTCATGTTTTATGTAAATATGGCTTAAAAATAAGCAAGATAAAAGGCACAATTAAAAAACAAATCAAAATAAATGTAAAGAACCATAAGAAGGCAAATAGCACATGCACACAACTGCCATTTTCTGACCCATTTATCTCTATGGGGCAGAATTTTTGCAACTGTTCTGCAAATTACAGAGGAAGTCCTATTCTTGTTCATACTTTCAGATGATAACAGCCCTTGCAATTGATGGGTGTGAGAAAATACATAATGCGCGCAGAAGGACCCCCCCCCCCCACAGCTTACCTGGCCCTGGTCCCGTCTGCAGCCACTGGCATCTCCTCTGTGTGGTCCTGGTATCTTCTCTCTGCTTCAGACATCCGCTGGTTTGAGGACCGTATTTTTCGCCCTCTAAGACGCACCTAGATTTTAGAGGAGAATAAGAAAAAAATATTTTCCATTACGCCTCAGGTCAGACCAGCAATCAGACCTCAGATCAGACCCCCAATGCCTCAGATCAGACCCCCATGTCAGCCATCAACCCCCATCCATCAGCCCCCATGTGAGCCATCATGCCCCATGTCACATTTCCCCCCTCTTTTTTACATAATCCCCTCTGTCGCATCACCCCCATGTCACATTTCTCCCCCATGTCAACTTTCTCCCCCTCCATGTCACATATCACCCCCTTAATGTCACATTTCTCCCCCTCAATGTCAAATCACCTATGTTACATCAGCCCTCCATGTCATATTTTTCCCCCTCCTTGTCATATTTCACCCCCTCAATTTCACATTTCTCCCCCATCCATGTCACATCACCCCCTTTGTGTCACATCATGATCACATCATTACCCCCTATTGTGCCACATTTCTCCCCCATGGCACATATCATCCCCCCACCGGCCGGCCCTGACCCCATCCCCATGTCACAGAATACAGACATTGTCCCTCCTCCCATCATGTCACAGTCACCATCCCCCCTCCATTTATGATTGTTGTTTGTGTAATAATTTTTTAAAAACACATTTATGCCGTGCACTCTGGCGCTAGTGCGCTCTTCAGTGATCACCTACCTGTCCTGCTGCTACGGCAAAAAAAAAAAGGTTAATTTTTCCGCCCTCCCCCAGGGTGCGCCCTAAGGCAGCCGCTTAGTCTGCCTTATGGTAGCACCGGCCCTGGACGGGACAATACTGTATAAGGCAGCTCTCTGAACCACCCCGTCTGTATACCGAGATACCACAGGGACATAAGCACACAGCTGCAAGAATGCATGTGGTCAACAATCAGAAAGCGTTCTCGTATGTAAACCTTCTGCTCTTTAGAGTAACAATGCTTGGAGCTGTGTAACTGGATGCCACAAGATCCTTCCAGACACGCCATTCTCGTGTCCCTAATGGGACACAAGCCTCTGGCTCTTTAAATACATCTGTCTAACCTGGGAACTTCCGCCTGGAGGTGCAGCTGGGGGCCTGGGAGGCACTTCTTTCTTCCCCAGGATAGGTTATCAAAATTGAAATCCTGGACAACCCTTTTAGGGGCTATTCACACAGTGCTTTGTGCAAGCAGAATTTGGCGCAGATTCCACACCAAAAAGCCACCAGATGGGTGCGCAGACTCTGCCTACAGCTGTTTTTTAGTAGGAGGCTGCGCTGCAATTCACGTGACCATGCTAAGAAAGGACATTCCTTTGGCCACTTTTTTATGACAAATTCTGCCGGCTTAATACGCCATGTGAACAGCCCCCTAAAAAAGGATTTTCTGGGAACCCAAAAAATTATGCTGAAGACTGGGAATCTTTTTTAAAAAAGCCTTTGCCTATTCACTGGCTGCTCCAGAGCTGCTGGAAGTCCTGGTTTCCAGCACTTTGGCAATGATGGGCTTGACTGCCTCATGTGACTGCTGTAGCCAATCTTTTGCCTCAGTAGCAGGGGTGCACCACCACTGAGGCCAGGTGAGGCGATCGCCTCAGTCAGCACCAGGTAGGGGCAAGAGGGGGGCAGCCAAAGGGCAATGGGCAATGAGAGCTTTCATTGTGGCAAAGGGGTAAGGTTAAGAAATTGGAATTAGGGGTGGGGGGGGGGGGCGCTGTTTCAGTTTTCGTCTCAGGCAGCAGAAAGGCTCAGTAGTCATCTGAGGTAGCTGAGCATGTCATCCTTGGCAGAGACAGGGACTGCCTGGAGCCCCGGAGCAGTGGCGCCTGGATGGCAGGGGAGTAAGGCTTCTTTTTTTATTTTACAACATTCCTAACTTTCAGCACAATTTTCTGGGGTCCTGTAAAACCCCTTTAAAGGTAAGTGTCAGTTCCATACTGCCTAACACATGAGCTGTATGCAATTCAGACAGTGTTCCTCATTATTTACTCTGAAATGTGGTTGTGCTTAAGAAAAAACGATCTTCTCCCTGCCCTGCTCGACAGGTCCTCTCCTTACTGGCGTAACTATAGAGGTCGCAGCGGTCACAATCCGGACCCGTAAGTGCAGTGCATCTTATAAAGGGAATACTAGTGAGCGCTTCCATAATGGAAGCGCTCACTAGTCTGCAGGAGGAGGGGGAGAGAAGCGCTGTGAGCGCTGTACAGTACTTACCCCTCCTCCTGCTTGCTCTTCTCAGGCTGCATACAGAGCGTCAGCGGAGCTGCACACAGAGCGGCAGGGGAGCTGCACACAGAGCGGCAAGGGAGCTGCACACAGAGCGTCAGTGGAGCTGCATACAGAGCGTCAGCGGAGCTGCACACAGAGCAGCAGTGGAGCTGCACACAGAGCGGCAGTGGAGCTGCACACAGAGCGGCAGTGGAGCTGCATACAGAGCGGCAGGGGAGCTGCACACAGAGCGGCAGTGGAGCTGCACACAGAGCAGCAGTGGAGCTGCACACAGAGCGGCAGTGGAGCTGCACACAGAGCGGCAGTGGAGCTGCACACAGAGCGGCAGTGGAGCTGCATACAGAGCGGCAGGGGAGCTGCATACAGAGCGTCAGCGGAGCTGCACACAGAGCAGCAGTGGAGCTGCACACAGAGCGGCAGTGGAGCTGCACACAGAGCGGCAGTGGAGCTGCACACAGAGCGGCAGTGGAGCTGCACACAGAGCGGCAGGGGAGCTGCATACAGAGCGGCAGGGGAGCTGCATACAGAGCGTCAGCGGAGCTGCACACAGAGAAGCAGTGGAGCTGCACACAGAGCGGCAGTGGAGCTGCACACAGAGCGGCAGTGGAGCTGCACACAGAGCGGCAGTGGAGCTGCACACAGAGCGGCAGTGGAGCTGCACACAGAGCGGCAGTGGAGCTGCATACAGAGCGGCAGGGGAGCTGCATACAGAGCGTCAGCGGAGCTGCACACAGAGCAGCAGTGGAGCTGCACACAGAGCGGCAGTGGAGCTGCACACAGAGCGGCAGTGGAGCTGCACACAGAGCGGCAGTGGAGCTGCACACAGAGTGGCAGTGGAGCTGCATACATCGCTAGGATGAGCCATCAAAGTCAGTAAGGTGTGGGTCCCACAGAACGGGCCCCCATGCTCTCCATTCATGTCTATGGGAGTTCCAAAAATAGGCTAACAAACTCTTTTGGCTATTTTCTGAAGTCCCATAGAAATGAATGTAGAGCGCACAGCGCAAGCGTGGCCACCGCTCCGTTCACCTCTATGGGACTGCCAGAAATTGCTGATCGTCATGTGCAGCTGCCTTCCATTTACTTAAGGGGTCCCTTTCTGAAGATAACATCGGGTCCCAGAGGTGGGACACTGATGGCGTATCCTAGAGATATGCTATCAATGCTTGAGGTGAGACAACCCCTTTAAGTCTTCCGGAGTCAGAGACCTTCTTTTCTTCTGACTAATTAAGGGAATCCTATGGGACCTTAAAATGACATATAGACAGAACTTGACCAAAATTTTGATATTTTTTATTTTGACGGAGTACTCAGAGAAGCCAGTGCTCGACTATTTTCGGCAACTGCATCGAAATGAATGGAAGGCGGCCGTGCATGTGCAGCTGCAGTCACTCCGGGGGCCCCATTGTGGAGATAGGTAGAAGTGAATAAGTGATTTTTTTTAAATTATTTCCTATTACATTCCTTTCTACAGAGGAACAGTCCACCACTGACTACATGTTGTCTATATGGTAACTTACAAGGCGCTTGTACATTCTGAACTTATCCTCAGGCACGTCTAAACAATTTCTTGAACTCCAATATAATCATCTCGGTGGCAACTCCCACAACTTGGCATCGGATACAATATTATTCATGTTTCCAAAGCTCCGAGAAGCAATGTGGCCGGACAGGTATTATTTATATCTGCAAATGACGGCGTTACTTTAAATGTATAATTTGCTACAAATGCGCAGAGCGCTGGAAGCTCGGAGATGGGCAGTGCTGCGTGTCCAAGGACTGGCAGAACATCGGCCCCGTGATTCCGATAATAGGGGCTTTGTGCTTATAAGGCAGGTTTGGGGGGGGCGACAGTGAGAATAACCCGTAATTTGCTTTGGATCAGCTAGCTGCAAGCACTTTCTGGATATTTCATGTATTTGCCGATTCAGACCCTTTGGGGTATAATTAAGTTAAAGAGATAATGAAAGTATTATAGCGTCTTTGCAGAAAAGTTGATCGCCCCATTGAGTGGTTTCCAAAATGAACAGCTGCTCGCAGAGAAAAGGGGGATTTGGATATCGCTGGCATCAAGTTGTAATCATTTCAACAATAGATTTTCGCTGCAGATGAGCAGTTCTTCTGTCATTTATTTCACTTTACATCTGGATGTTTTGCTAAAGTATATATCAATAGATACATGGCTCGTTGTCAGAGTCAAAGGCTTTAAAAACTATTTTGCAATGGGTTCACTTTGGCACCGCGCTTGTTTATTAGAGCAGGAGGATTCGGATTCTACAGTTGGGGAGCGGGGAAAAATATTTGCTTTGTTTTCCGGACAACCCATTTAACCCCTTTTCAACCAGTGCCACAGAGTTTCTCTGAGGCTAACGTCTGTGATCAAATGCCGATCACAGACATTTAACCACTTAGATTCCGTGGTCAACTGTGAGCCAATTGTTCCTTGTGATAGCTTCAGTCCCTCTAAAGGTTCCTAAGCTATCACAGCACTGGTTCCTATGGAAGCTTGAACGTGGCTCTATAGGAACATAGCACAACTCCCATAGGCTGCAATTCATTGCAGTCTGTGGGACAAGAGATCCAACGATCCTTAGGGCTCGTTCAAGTCCCCTAAGGGGACTTAAAATATGTGTAAAAAAGTTAATAAAAAATGCATTCAAATAAAAATATAAAATAAATACAAAAGTAAGCAGTAGAAAATAAACCTTATTTGCACATTATTTGAATAAAAAGTGATCAAAAAGTCATACACACTCCAAAATGGTATCAACAAAAAAAGTTGTTGGGATCAGAATATGGCAATGAAAAGAAAAGTTTTTTTCTAGATTAAAACACAAGAAAAACTATACAAACGTGGTATCGTTGTAATCATACTGGCCCGGTGAATAAAGGGCACAGGTCAGTTTTACCACATAGGGGACACCGTAGAAACAAAACCTATAATACTGTGACAGAATTGTGTTTTGTTTTTTTTCCAATTCCCTAATCCAATTTTTCAAGCTTCCCACTACATCGTATGTAATATCGAATGGTGCCATTAGAAAGAACAGCTTGTCCCACAAAACAAAAAAGCCCCAATGCGGCTATGTGAACGGAGAAATAATAAGTTATGGCTCTGTGAAGGCCGGGACCAGGGGCGTAACTAGAAGTGACTGGGCCCCACAGCAAATATTTGTAAGGGCCCCCCTCAGCGCGCTTCGCATCTATCTCCTCCTGTGTAAACCCCACTCCTTTGGCACAGTGTAGCGGTATACTGTATATTGTGTGGCACAGTGTAGCGGTATACTGTATATTGTGTGGCACAGTGTAGAGGTATATTGTGAGGCACAGTGTAGAGGTATACTGTATATTGTGTGGCACAGTGTAGCAGTATACTATATATTGTGTGGCACAGTGTAGAGGTATATTGTGAGGCACAGTGTAGAGGTATACTGTATATTGTGTGGCAAAGTGTAGAGGTATACTGTATATTGTGAGGCACAGTGTAGAGGTATACTGTATATTGTGTGGCACAGTGTAGAGGTATACTGTATATTGTGGGGCACAGTGTAGAGGTATACTGTATATTGTGTGACACAGTGTAGAGGTATACTGTATATTGTGTGGCACAGTGTAGAGGTATACTGTATATTGTGGGGCACAGTGTAGCGGTATACTGTATATTGTGTGGCACAGTGTAGAGGTATACTGTATATTGTGGGGCACAGTGTAGCGGTATACTGTATATTGTGTGGCACAGTGTAGAGGTATACTGTATATTGTGGGGCACAGTGTAGCGGTATACTGTATATTGTGTGGCACAGTGTAGAGGTATACTGTATATTGTGGGGCACAGTGTAGCGGTATACTGTATATTGTGTGGCACAGTGTAGAGGTATACTGTATATTGTGGGGCACAGTGTAGCGGTATACTGTATATTGTGTGGCACAGTGTAGAGGTATACTGTATATTGTGGGGCACAGTGTAGCGGTATACTGTATATTGTGTGGCACAGTGTAGCGGTATACTGTATATTGTGGGGCACAGTGTAGCGGTATACTGTATATCGTGGGGCACAGTGTAGAGGTATACTGTATATTGTGGGACACAGTGTAGCGGTATACTGTATATTAGATCATACTAAAATTAGATCATACTAGCTGCTGCTGTGAAGGGGCCCTGAACACGATATTTAACTAACTTGAAAATAAACTGAGTCTGTCACACACGCTGCCGGGGCGCCGGGCCCCCTTGGCAGCCCGGGCCCCGAAGCAGCTGCTTCCCCTGCTTCCCCGGTAGTTACGCCACTGGCCGGGACTGAAATGAAAATGCAAAAAAAGAAAATTGTCCTGAGAGGGTTATGGAGGCAGTCAATTTTTTTTTTTCATTTTCGTCTCTTCCTCTCAACTTTCCACTTTTTTCATTTTCGTCTCTTCCTCTCAACTTTCCACTTTTTTCCTTTTCATCTCTTCCTCTCAACTTTCCACTTTTTTAATTTTCGTCTCTTCCTCTCCACTTTCCAAGAGTCATAACTAGGGATAAGCGAATCGAATGAAACATCCGAAGTCGATTCGCATAAAACTTTGTTCTAATACTGTACGGAGCAGGAGCTCCGTACAGTATTAGAATGTATTTTCTCCGATGAGCCGAAGTTATTACTTTGCGAAGTCTCGCGAGACTTCACATAAAAACCTGGGGGCCAGTCAGTTCTAGTTACACCACTGAATATCGCCATAGTTTTAGGGGATTTCTGTTTGCAGCCTTTTCTAGGTGCTAGTGGTAAGGTGACCTTATTCTGTGGGTCAGTACAGTTACGGTGATGCCAAATTTACATGGTTTTTATTATGTTTTAAAACGCTTAAAAAAAAAAAATCTTTGAAAGAAAATGTATTTTCATCGCCATATTTTGACACCCATAATTTATTTATATTTCCATCTACAGTTGTGTGAGTGCTTGTTTTTGCAGAGAGAATTGTTTTGTTTTTTTAGCTTTATTCCATTATGGCGATTATTGTAGAGGATAAACAGTTTTACGATACAGAAATATGCCTATATTAGGCGTATTTCTGGCGGAGATTGTGGCACAGAGGTTATTTGCGCAGCAATATGCAACTTTTATTATTCCCTGCTCACACCAAGTCTAATAAAGTGGCCATGGCATGGGCAGGGAAGTGGACTGGAACTGGACTGGTATAAGTGATTGTTCACCATTGACTGCAGTACTATACTACTGCAGTCTATGGGAATTCTCTGCATTGCCTATAAAGCCCTACCTGAGGCATGTCTTTGCAGGCAGTCTGCTATGGCAGGCCTGGGAGCTTTCACAGGGCTTCAGGCTGCAATAGAAACAGGTTGAAACCGCACAATTTCGCCTGACTAGAGGACAGGGGGACCCCTCAATAGCGACCGCGGTATCTGAGGGAATAAATGATTGGGGTAGTAGTTATCTCCTTATTGCACAGAAGCTCAGCCATGTTTCCACTCTGGCTAGAAGTACATGTTAACGTACTGAAATCCAAACCAGTGCAGATGAGCTCAGGTCAATCCAAGTGAGAGTTCGGTTGAAAACAGTTCTATCATGAGCCTACAAGAAAGCAACAGCAATGTAGCTGAATATCTGGAGGGAGGCATATTCCTAGCCTCTCTGCTCTGCCCCTGTTGGCTCAATAGCCCAGGGTTAAGGCCTACAAGTATTCTACCTAGAGGTGAGCAATCCACTCCTATAGATGGCTCTTTCAGGGTGACCAATGTCTAAACTGTATGCAGCTGAGTATTTAAGGAATTATCACGTTTATGCAATACAAAGGATTAGCACGATCGTCATTACCTGAGGACTAATTAGGCACCTTTGTGTTTGGTGCAGGAGATAGCTTGAAGCATCTACATCTCCAGTTCAAATCCTGAGGACAGTTAGGCCAACTGTCAGAACAACATTGGAATAGAAGTTTCAGGATTCAGAAAAGCACCTTTTTTTTAACAAGGATTAGGATCAGGCCGGAGTTTTGACCAGTGTAAGACTTTCTTTATTATTACCAGCCTAGTCTGAGCAGTAGTTTTCTTATGTATTACACAAGCCTGTACTTCATTGAGGATTTGCATTTCCCTTTCCCCATATGTATGGGAGATTGTGCTTAATGCCGGATTGTATCCAGAGACTATTTTAATGCAATGGATGTGATGTATCACGAGTCATCTACAGTAAAGTTCCCTTTTGAGTTTCATCCTGCTTGCCTCTATTAATACAACAGTAAATGGTTGTACCTCCATACAAAAGGTACTGGCGTCACGACTACAAGGGACCTTGCCACTGGCACATTAATACAGACCACCAAGGCCACCTCAAACCACCATCTGGCCAGTGTCCCTTACACCAGAGTGTGCCCCAGAGAATTATTGTGCCGTTCTCCTCTTCACTAATGCGAGCCTGCCCAGGGACGACATAACCGTGAGTAACCAGAACTGTATTTACCTCGGCCCACCTATTGCTCACACCGTGACCTCACACATAATTCCCCTGCAAGGTCTGGCATACCGCACTTGGATGGAAGGAATCATAAATGAAGCTTCCTTAGAGATGACAAAGCTGCCATTACCCACCAGGGAACGCTGTCCATGCAGCAATCTTCCTTATAGGTGTAGCTTGTGGTTAGAAGGATTGAGCATTTGGAGGCAGAAATGTGGAATGAGCTCAGTCTTACACTATTGAATACACGATGGCTAAGATTATCTCCTTTTGTGAATGCTATGAGCGGAGCGACATTTTGGCATGATCTTGAAGAACTCCATGTTCCTGTCAGAAAGGGAATAATAGCCTCAAGGAAAAACACTCCAAGATGTACAGCCCACTGTTAGTACATGATATTATTATTATTATTTATTATTAAAGCGCCATTCATTCCATAGTGCTGTACATATGATAAGGGGTGCACATACATAATACAGACAATTGCACTAATCATAAACAAGACGAGTTACAGAAGGAGAGAGGGCCCTGCCCGTGAGGGCTTACAATCTACATGGTATGGGAGAAGGACACAGTAGGAGAGGGTGAAGCTGGTCATGGCAGTATAGAGGCAGCAGGGTCACTGGTTGTAGGCTTGTCTGAAGAGGTGGGTTTTAGTTTTTTTTTAAGGATTCTACTGTCGGTGAGAGTCTGATATGTTCGGGTAGCGAGCTCCAGAGTGTGGGGGATGCACGGGAGAAATCTTGGAGGCTATTGTGGTAAGAGGTGATAAGAGGAGAGAAGGAGGTCTTGTGAGGATCGGAGATTGTGTGTGGGGATGTATCGGGAAAGTAGCTCAGAGATGTAGGGAGGGGACAGGTTGTGGACGGCCTTGTATGTATTTGTTAGTACTTTGAACTGAATTTGCTGGGCAATGGGGAGCCAGTGAAGGGATTGGCAGAGGGGAGAGCCAGAGGAGTAACAGGGTGAGAGGTGGATTAGTCGGGCAGCAGAGTTGAGGATAGATTGGAGCGGTGCGAGAGTGCTAGATGGAAGGTCAAAGAGGGGAATGTTGCAGTAGTCTAGGCGGAAGATAATGAGGGCATGTACAAGCATTTTCGCAGATTCAAAGTTGAGGAAAGCACGGATGCGGAAGATGTTTTTTAGTTGGAGGAGCCAGGTGGTGGAAAGGGCTTGGATGTGCGGTCGGAAGGAGAGGGTAGAATCCAAGGTCACTCCAAGACAGCGGGCTTGGTTGACCAGGGAGAGTGTGCAGCCATTGATCGTGATAGATAGGTCTGTTGGGGGGGTTGAACAAGATGGAGGAAAGATTATGAATTCTGTTTTATCCATGTTAAGTTTTAGAAAGCGAGAGGAGAAGAAGGATGATATGGAAGATAGGCATTGTGGGATTCTGGATAATAAGGTGGTGATGTCTGGACCAGAGAGGTAGATTTGTGTGTCGTCAGCATAAAAGTGATACTGAAAGCCATGGGACTCTATGAGATGTCCCAGGCCGAAAGTGTAGATAGAGAAGAGCAGGGGTCCTAGGACAGAGCCTTGCGGGACACCAACAGAGAGGGAATGAGACGAGGAGGTGGTGTGAGAGTGGGAGACGCTAAACGTCCGGTCTGTGAGGTATGATGTGATCCAGGAGAGGGCCAGGTCAGTGATGCCAAGAGATGAGAGAGTTTGCAACAGAAGGGAGTGGTCGACAGTGTCAAAGGCAGAGGACAGGTGAAGGAGAAGGAGGACAGAGTAATGTATTTTGGTTTTGGCTGTTAGTAGGTCATTGGTGACTTTGGTAAGGGCAGTCTCAGTTGAGTGGTGGGGTCGGAAGCCAGATTGTAGCTGGTCAAAGAGGGAGCAGAAGGAGAGGTGAGAGGACAGTTCAGAATGGACATGTTGTTCAAGTAGCTTTGAGGCATACGGAAGAAGTGATATGGGGTGATAACAGGACAAAGATGGGTCAAGTGAAGGCTTTTTGAGGGTAGGTGTAATGGTAGCATGTTTAAAAGCAGAGGGGAAGACACCAGAGGTTAGTGATAGGTTGAAGAGATGAGTTAGGGCTGGGATAAACACTGTGGTGAGGTTAGGGATGAGGTGGGATGGGATTGGGTCAAGTGCACAGGTGGTGAGATGTGATCTGGAGAGTAGAGTGGAGAGTTTTTCTTCTGTAATGGTGGAGAAGTGGGTTTTGGGAGAAGAGGACTGAGTAGTTGTGTAGAGGGTCTGTGGGGACTGTGCACTGAAGCTTTCTCTGATGTTGACTATCTTTTGTTTGAAGTATGCAGCAAAGTCCTCAGCTGACATAAGAGGAGAGGATGGGGGCGCTGGGGGACATAGAAGGTAGTTAAAAGTGTTAAAATGTTGTTAAGGGCTGTTGGCCAGGGAAGATATGAGAGATGAGAAGTAGGCCTGTTTTGCATCAGCGAGTGAGGATTTGAATAAGAGGAGGGATTGCTTGTATGCGGTGCATTGATCTTTAGAATGGGATTTCTTCCATCGCCGCTCAGCAGCCCTGGAAGCTTGTCTGAGTTTTTTGGTCAGGTTGGTGTGCCAGGGTTGTCTGTTGATTTTTCGGGTTTTGTTGTGTGTAAGGGGGGGCAACTGAGTCCAGAGCTGTACTTATTGTGGTGTTATACAGGGTGGTGGCAGCATCTGGGTCTTGGAAGGAACAAATAGTAGAGAGTGGGAGAAGAGAGTCAGAAAGAAAGGGAAAGTCGAGATGTTTAAGGTTCCTGCGGGGGTGTGTTAGTGTGTGGACCAGGGGAGCAGCAGAACACACCAGTGAAGAGAAGGTGAGTAGGTTGTGGTCGGATAGGGGGAGAGGCGAATTAGAAAGGTTAGATAGGGAGCAGAGGCGGGTAAAAATAAGATCCAGAGTGTGACCATCTCTGTGGGTGGGAGCGGAAGACCACTATGAGAGGCCAAAGGAGGAAGTGAGTGATAGGAGTTTAGAGGCCACTGAGTGGCAGGTGTCAATAGGGATGTTGAAGTCACCCATGATGATAGTGGGGATGTCGGCAGAAAGAAAGTGTAGGAGCCAGGTGTTAAAGTGGTCAAGAAAGATGGTGGCTGGGCCTGGGGGGCGGTAAATGACAGCTACTTGGAGGTTGGAGGGAGAGTAGATGCGAACAGAGTGTACTTCAAATGAAGTGAGCGTAATGGAGGGTGGCAGTGGAGTTGGGCTGTAGGAGCAGGTGTCTGATAGGAGAAGACCAACTCCTCCACCATGTTTGCAGCCGGGGCGGGGGGTGTGAGTGAAATGAAATCCACTATAGGACAGTGCAGCAGGGGAGGAGGTGTCAGAGGGTGTCAGCCATGTTTCTGTGAGACCCAGAAAGAAAAGTTTCCAAGAGATGAAAAGATTATGAATGTAGGACAGTTTGTTACAAACAGAGCGTGCATTCAATAAAGCTCCTGCAAGAGGAACCAAAGGAGCATTGGTCCGAAGAATGGTTATTAGGTTTAAAGGGTTGCAGAAATTTGTAGAAGGAGATTTGTAGAGGGAGGTAGAGGTGATAGTGGGTGTTAGCTAAGGGGGGACTGGATTTGGAGAGATATCACCAGCAATAAGGAGCAGCAGAGAAAGTGTTAGTAGGTAAGAATAAGAGAGGGCAGGAGGTATCTGTGTGTGTTTGGGAAGGAAGTGTTTTATGTTGCCAAACAGGTTTGTGCAAGCGGTTAGATGAGAAGGTAAGAAGAAGGGAGAGATGAATAGTTCCTTGCTGGGTGAACGGATGTGGGGGTATTTCCAGTTGGTTTTGTAAAAGTGGGAAGAGTGAGTTGAAAGATTGAAACATTGTTTGTATTAACTATGTCTGTGATTACCTTTGGTCCCCTTCTGGTAACATTTTGGTATAATTCAAGAGTTGCACTTGAAAGATATTGCATTTGGAAAGACCACGGTCTGGAAGACCTAGGAACTTAGATTTATACCACTCAATGTTCAATCAGGTGTGAAAAAGAGGAGAGGGGGCTACATTTGGCCTAATCAAGGGAGGGACAGATACAGGGGTGAAATAGTCAATGTAAACAAATACTCAATAAATCCAGCTGGGAAAGAAACATTCAAGTTCTTGCAGACATACCAGGGGATGAGAAGGAAAGATGAGGGGTGTTGACAATATCAGTCTCTGGAAAAGCTGGGTGCAGCAGTTAGGTTCAATGCAGACATACCAGGTAATGAGAAGGAAAGAGGAGGGGTGTGGACAATATCAGACTCTGGAAAAGCTAGGTGCAGCAGTTAGGTTCAATGCAGTCATACCTGGAGAGGAGAGAGTTGGGTGATGGTCAGTAGGCAGTGATGACAAAGTGGATCCCATATCCATAATATTACATTCTGGTATAATTCAGTATGTGCACTTAAAGAGTTGCACTTGAAAGATGTTGCATTTGGAAAGACGAATGATATAATGTACTGCACACGATGAGGACTGCATCGTCATTGTGTCACTTACATAGGAATATATATATTGTTCTACAGGTGCAGGAACAGTAAAGAAAGTGTCCGTCTCTACATCAGTTAATCAGTAATGTTGATGTCCATTCAGACTAACGCTTTGAGTTGTGGTTGTTGTTTCAGCAAGTCTACTACAGAATGAAATAATATAGATAACACATAGCGCAATGATGTCTTCAACAAAACAATACAGTCCTTTTTAGAGATTATGATGCTCACAAACAAGAATTCTTCAATTGCCTGTAGTGAATATTAAAATTCACTTTGTAAACAGCAATTACCCAACTAAATTTTCACCAACATCGGCTGACAAACACTATGACAAAAATTTACATCATGGTACGGCATCTGACCCACAACGCAAGGGATAAAAGCTTACATAGTGATATATATGTCTATATACAGGGGCGCACCTAGCCTTTCTGCTGCCTGAGGCGAAAACTGAAACAGCGCCCCCCCATGCCAATTTCTTAACATAACCCCCCCATGACCCTTCTGCTGCCCCCCTCTTGCCCCTACCTGGTGCTGCCCGAGGCGATCGCTTCATCTGGCCTCATTGGTGGTGCACCCCTGTCTATATATAAAAATATATAGCCACTTAAAAGGGTATTCCAGTTATAAGATATTATACCCTATCCACAGGATAGGGGATAGCTATTAGACCAGTGGGGATACGACCACTGGGACTCCTACTCATCATGAAAATGGGGGCCCCCCTATCGTAAAATGAATGGAGGTGCTGACCTTTTGCTGCATTGCCGCAGTTAGTTGTCGCATCAAGAGATTTAGGGAACAGACCAGAAATTACTTTGGGTGCACTCTAAAATGTAAAATGCTGTCATTTTATAAAGATGAATAACAATACTAATAATATTGCCCATTTTGTGAAGTGGAAGCTGCTGCAAGACCCAAGAGCTGGTTGACCAGTGAAGTAATGTAGGAATCTCCAGATCATTAGCCTGGCATCGGTAGCTGTACTAACATCTCCCAGAATCCAGTCATCTCCCCAGACACCAATATACACGATAAGACTTTTCTAAGCATCTACAATAATTATCAAGCTGACCACAAAGAATCCTCCAAGTAATGCAGTAAGAGGTTCAACCATGGTAATAAGAGTATACTGATTTAAAGGGCTATAAACAGCAAACTGAAAGAACTCTCAATACCGGAAAAAAATTGTTCCATTTTGTTTCCCATGCATTTTGAACGGAAAGAGATCCATTCAGGATGCATCAGGAAGTCTTCCGTTCCACCAGCATTGCGTTTTGTTACCGGAGTTGCGTTTGCGGTTTTGAGTCTGGTCATAAAAATGGAAAAAAATGGATTCGGCACTGAAAACAATGTAAGTCAATGGTGACAGATCCGATTTTTTCCTCTGCCGGATCTCAATACCAGAATTACAAACGCAAGTGTGAAAGTAGTCTGACAGTTGTCTCTCCGACTCCCCAGTTTAGCAGAGAATGTACGCATTTTCATTGGGGAGAGAGGAGAAAGCCACTTCCAGACACCTCTGGTGACAGCTTATCTCCCTGGAGAACAAAAGGATTCTTCTCTACCCCGACCTCATCTGTCAGTGGAGAGTCGTAAGCTCCCCATACACATTAGATTGTTGTCTGGTCCCGCAGAAATTGGCAAGTATGGCCAACAATAACCTAATGCGCATGGGGGCATAAATGCCTAGATGATTGGGAGCTCCAGCCTAGTCCGTCAAAGTTACACCTTCCCTTCTTATCACAGAAGTCCCATGCCAACAGCTCTCTGTTGCTGAATTTGCTTATTACTGGAAAAGATGAACAGCACCAATGGCCTAAGACTATCAGGATTCATAGACATGGGTTTGGTTACATGGAGATAACTGGCTGGGTGTTTTTTCAGCAGCAAATTGATATTTGGGATTATGCAGGAAGTTCCTGCTGGGAGAGAGGGAGAAAGGGCTGCTGTATTCAGTTTATATTCACTGTATACATGGTTGTGAAACACTGGTACAATAAAAATAAAAAAAGTAACATAGTAACAAAGTTTGTAAGGCTGAAAGGAGACATCTGTCCATCGAGATCAGCCTGTTATCCAGCAAGTTGATCCAGAGGAAGGCAAAAAAAAAAAGACCAATTTTCCTCATTTTAGGTGAACAAACTCCTTCCCACTCCAATCAGGCCTCAGAATAACTCCCTGGATCAACAACCCATCTCTAGTGACTATAGCCTGTAAACTACTATAAGTAGTGAAAAAAAATTTAGTATTTAAAAAATTGTGTTCTTAAGGGGTTTGTGCACCTTTTGTGGGCAGACCAGTGAAGGGAAGCATACTTACCTGCTTCTCCCGATCCTGGTTACTGACATCTTGATTCCCCGACCCTGGCTGCTGCACTGGGCTCCCTGTGGTCATGTGAAACAAGCGGAGCAGGTTACCGCAAGAAGCTTACATCCTGGGAGCCCAGTGGAGCAGTGGAGGCCGGGGAGCAGGTAAGTATACTTCCCTTCACAAGTCTGTCCAGGAGGGAGGATTTGCTAACCCACCCCCTACAAAGGTACACATCCTCTGGTGGGCCAAAGGGACTTCAGTCCGATGCTGTTAGTACCAGTCAGGGGCGTAGCTATAAAGGGTGCCGTTTAAATTTTTGCCCCAGGCAGCACAAAGGCTATGTGCTTCCCTGCCCCTGGCCACTGAGGGAAGGGGGGCCCAAGCTGAACTCTAGCATCAAGACCCATGAGGCTTTAGCTACACCCCTGGTACCAGTCACCACATGCTATGGAATTGTTGCAGAGACCTTAGTTAGCCTAGTTGTGGGTCCCAGAAGGAAACTACTAATTATTGCTTAGCTGGAATAATGATTGCGACAGATATAATTAGAAACTGTGATTCTTGTAAACTGAAAGAGGGCGGCCACGGGTGCAGGTTTTCTATGCAGTGGAATTTAAATAGAAGAGAAGTCGTATCTGTCCGTTCTCATCTTTTATGATCCACTCCTGACTTTGGCTTTAAACGCTGCATAAAAATCCTGCTTGTGCCATTAAGAAAATAAAGTCCATGTTCAGCTCAGCCACTCAGTTCAATCAGTGCAAATACAATCAGGCCTCCTGCACATGACCGTATCTATTTTGCAGTCCGTTTGCATCCCGTTATTTTCACAGGGCCCATTCTTGTCTGCAAAACGGACAAGAATAGGACATGTTCTATGATTTGCAGCACGGCCGTGGACAGCACAAAGATGAAATGGATGAGTCCATGTAGGATACGGCAAAAATGCGGATAGAACACGGACCAATAATACAGTCGTGTGCATTGCGCCTTAAAGGGGCTGTCTCATCTCAGACAGGCATATCCCTAGGATATGGGACCCGCATCTATCTCTTAAACGGAGCCCCGCAAAGTGGAGGCTGTAGGACATCGGTCCCGCCACCACCAAGCGCTCTCCCCATAGAAATTATAGGGAACGCACAGCGCATGACTAGCCACTGCTCCCATTCACTTCTGTGGGCACGACGGAAATAGCTGAGCCAGTGCTCGGCTATATTCGGCTGCCCCATAGAAATGAATGGAGGGTGGTTGCGCATGAGATGTGCGCCCTCCACCACTTTCGGGGCTCCGTTCTCGATATCGGTGCGGGTCCCAGCGGTGTGCCTGAGCCTTTCGGAGCACCAGCGCTCCTCCGGTATTACAGCCACTCCCTCCATTGTCTGGAAAGAGCTTGGCATCTTGCCTGGTCCTGTAACCTCTTACCTGCGCCGCAGTCTACACTATAGGCGCATGCACAGTACATCCGCCTCTGCTTTCCGAATAGCGTATATAACTATTTTCCCATTTCGAGCATATATATTAAAATGAGAAGTCATCCCCCGGACTGAAAATGAAGAATAAAAAAGACAGCTCACATATGTGCTCCATGAGGCAGTATCTCCGATGGAATAGCATAGGTCATCAGTATAAAAATCTCGGAATCTTTATTAAGTAAAGGGTATTTTGTCTTTAAATAAAGTGAAGAACAAGAGAGAACTTGCTGGGAGTACTGGGACGAAGGATATCACGGATGCTTATATCTCCGTGTAGCTTTAGGCTGGAATTCTTTGAATTAATGATGTGTTGCATTTGGAGCAAATACATTTATTTTTACAGCAATTGTCTAATATACATTTATTAGCAGATATGTACCATTCATTACTGTAGCTATCTGCCCATCCACTATCAATTATATGGAATTTATGGCAGTCTGAAGGTGTCCTGCGGTATATGACATGAGCAGAGGACCCTTAGGGCAACACATTGTGGATTACGTGCAGTGTCAGGCTGGGGTACCTGGGGCCCACCAGTGTAACTGATTCTAGGGGCCCACCTTAGGGCTCTTGCACACAAACTTATTTTTCTCCCGTGTCCATACAATTTTTTTGTGTGGCCTGTATGTGAAACTATTCACTTCAATGGGGCCGCAAAAATGGAAATGACTCCATGTGCATTCCGTGTCTGTATGTCCTCATGGCTGTTACGCAAAATGATAGAACTTGTCCTATTATTGTCGGCATTACGGACTGTTCTATAGGACTGTTCTATTAGAGGCCGGCTGTTCTGTTCCGCATAATGTGGAATGCACACACCTGTAATCCATGTTTTGCAGATCCGCAATTTGCGGACTGCAAAACATCCAACAATCGTGTTCATGAGACCTTACAGTGATAACAGAAATATTAAAGATGAAGTATGATGGTAGACACTCACAGCAAAATACACAAACATACATGTGGCAGAATTTAGGCTACTTCCACACTTGCAGTAGCAGGGTCCGGCAGGATGTGACGGTGGGGGAACAGCCTGCCGCATCCGTGCTGACGCTAGCCCACCGTGCCTCCGGAAGACTGCTGTAGTTTTTGTCCGGCTGCCTCTTGGCATGTTTGCCGTGCTGTGGCCGGCCCTCCGGCCTGCCCCTATTACAGTGAATGGGGCCGGAGCGGACTGTAGCTGGCCAGCTAAGACCTGTCCTAGGTTGCTAACATAGCTTATATGTGTATACAGCTAGACCTGCCAATAACCTAAATACAGTTCCTATATTTGTGTGTTAAAGACAAAAGCAGAGTTATTTACAGTGACTTCATGTTTGGATGTCATATAACTGTTATATATTGTGTTCACAGAAGCAGAAAAGATAGTATGCCTTTAAGATTCATTATATAATGTAAGGTACGCTCAATGATACAGCAGACACAACAGGAAGCATAGAGTAAAACTGTTCTTGCTAAGCAGGAGTCTTGACCAATCCTAGCTAGCCTCACACAGCCCAGGAGTTTTGACCAATTACAGCCAGCCTCACACACAGCTTGTGTGGGAAATTCATCTAGCAGGAGCTGCTGGAATCATTATTTACCAGAGAGAGGAGCTGAACAGACACACACTCCACTAAGAGCTGTGTTTTATGGAAGCAAGAGGCTAAAATAGGTATTTAAAACAGTTATATATTGTTCCTACTGTTAATATAGTGATTAGAACTGTATACTGAACTGGTTATATGTATGTTTACTTACAGTTCCACCATACAAACAAATCATACAAACAAACTACTGAGCCATACAATCCAAACAAATTGCATACAAATGCGAACTGCTCATACCAGATCATAAGCAATTGTATAGCGCAAACTGCAAACCAAGTAGAGCAAGTGAACTATTGGTAGACCTTAGATATACTGTACCTCTCAGAGAGATCATAAAGTGGTAAATCAGAAAGGATAATCCTAAAACATAACATTTAATTCAATATGCAGATAAAAAATCCTAAATATAGTTTATGCGAAAACAAACATTGGGATACACGGTTAATAACCACTAATCAATAATGCCAATGATTATCCCAAAACTAAGTACAATAATTTAGAGTGCACGGCGGCGCTGAGTAACCAGCGTGTCCTACCGGTACCCAGGGACGGTCATCAGATGCTACACCACACGATGTGTTGATAGTTGCTCATCCTGTATGGATATCCGGATAATCATCAGGGAAAAACAAAAAGGCTGGCAATAGTGTGCAGGGTCCCTATACGGTCCCTATAGCTGTCTAGCCAGTCCGCCCTTATACTAAAGGTATGGTAGCAGCCTGACCACAGGGCACTCGTCCTTATAAGGACGACCCCGTCTGGAACCTGTCCCTCAATCTGGAATTCTATATGTCCCTAAAAATGCATTAAAAAATCCCTACATGCATGTTTCACTGCCAGGACATAGAGCAGCTCATCAGGGGAGATGAAAGAAAATCAAGCAGATCGATCCCTGGATGAAATGATCAATCTTACAGACCAGAAATGACACGGTCAGTCAGCTAGTCTTGAGGTACGCCAAGATAGTCGGATCCTCCGTGGGCTACCTCATAGATGAGAGGTAAAGGAATAATGCAGTATATGGATAAATATGCCTGCACGTGGGACGCCCATAGAGATCATGAAGTGCTTAAATAACTTAGAGTGAGAGTACAGATACTGAAGAGAGAAATATATCCACGATTTTATGTTGAATGACAAGATTGAACAGTTGAACCACCATCCTATACATACCGCCATTTGTAATACTTTATGCAACACGTGTTTTGTACATGGACTATCTGCTGCGGAGGCGGCAGTGTTATATATGTATAAAAGTTGGAGTTAATAAAGAAGTTATTTCAAGCATTTGGTGTGCTCTTTAAACCTACTGTTTCCATAGAACGGCGCTAGAGGAATTACAGAGTAATAGACAGTCTGGTTAGACTAAAAGTCAGAGATATCAAAATTCTTCTAATGCCACCGCGCAAAAGGCACTTCATAGTGCTGCGCCAGCCATACAGACCTCCGGCGGCACGGTGGGCTAGCGTAAGCATGGATCTGGCAGGCTGTTCCCCCACTGGAATAGCCTGCTGGACCCTGCTACCACAAGTGTGAAAGTAGCCCTACACATATATGGATATCCTGCTCCTAAGTCAGTCAGAAACAAGACGCATGCAGTTCCAATCACACATAGGAAACATGCAATGCACGCACCAAGACATTTTTTGCCTAACCCTATTAAGTGTAGCACACATAAAGGGGCGGCCTCACTTCAACAAATGGCATGTATTATGTACAGAAAGTTAATACAAGGCACTTACTAATGTATTGTGATTGTCCATATTGGCTATTTTCCATCACATTATACACTGCTCGTATCCATCGTTTTGACCACTCTGCAATCCAGCAGCGGTGGTCGTGCTTGCACACAATAGGTAAAGGTGTTGGCCTATGCGCACTTCCAGCCTTTCCCTATAGTGTGTAAGCACGGCCACCGCTGCTGCATTGCAGAGTGGTCGTAACCACGGATACATGCTGTGTATAATGTGATGGAAAGGTGGCAATATGGATAATAACAATACATTAGTAAGTGCCTTGTATTAACTTTCTCGACATGATAAATGCCATTTAGGGCTCTTTCATATGAGCAGATCACGTGCGTGGAATCCACTGCGGTAAAGAGAGCCAAGCCCCGCTCCGGACAGCAGAGACACGGAGCATTCACATGGTTTCTTTTTACTAGAAAATCACAGTGACAATTTTATCTCACTGTGATGTTGTAGTAAAAAGATCACAGAGACGCAAAGAGCATTATTAACCATGTTACTGCTCCGTGTCTCAGCTGTCCGGAACGGGGCTTGGCTCTCTTTCGCGTAAAAGATTACCCGCACGGCATCCGCTTGTGTGAAAGAGCCCTTACTGAAGTGAGACAACCCCTTTAACCCCTTTAAGCATAAATGTCTGGCATGACATTTATCAAATCTTCACCTCCTCAGATTGCACATAATCTACAGTATATTTAAAAGGGTTGTCCTACCATAATGACCTATCGCCTATCTACAGGATAGGTGATAAATATCAGATTGCTGGGGGTCTGACTGCTTGAACACACACTGATCATGAAAAAATGGGGCCCTGAGACATTCAATTGCATTACCGCCAATCTATGTACACAAGGGTCTTAACCGCCTCCGGACCGCCTAACGCAGATTCGCGGTCCGGAGGCGGCAGCTCTGCGCTCAGCGACGCATATACGCGTCATCTCGCGAGAGCCGTGATTTCCTGTGAACGCGCGCACACAGGCGCGCGTTCACAGGAACGGAAGGTAAGCGAGTGGATCTCCAGCCTGCCAGCGGCGATCGTTCGCTGGCAGGCTGGAGATGCGATTTTTTTAACCCCTAACAGGTATATTAGACGCTGTTTTGATAACAGCGTCTAATATACCTGCTACCTGGTCCTCTGGTGGTCCTTTTTGCTTGGATCGACCACCAGAGGACACAGGTAGCTCAGTAAAGTACCACAAAACACCACTACACTACACCCCCCCTGTCACTTATTAACCCCTTATGAACCCCTGATCACCCCCCTGTCATTGATCACCCCCCTGTAAGGCTCCATTCAGACGTCCGTATGATTTTTTACGGATCCACGGATACATGGATCGGATCCGCAAAACACATACGGACGTCTGAATGGAGCCTTACAGGGGGGTGATCAATGACAGGGGGGTGATCACCTCATATACACTCCCTGATCACCCCCCTGTCATTGATCACCCCCCTGTAAGGCTCCATTTAGACATTTTTTTTGGCACAAGTTAGCGGAAATAGATATTTTATTTTTATTTTATTTTTCTTACAAAGTCTCATATTCCACTAACTTGTGTCAAAAAATAAAATCTCACATGAACTCACCATACCCCTCACGGAATCCAAATGCGTAAATTTTTTTAGACATTTATATTCCAGACTTCTTCTCACGCTTTAGGGCCCCTAAAATGCCAGGGCAGTATAAATACCCCGCATGTGACCCCATTTCGGAAAGAAGACACCCCAAGGTATTCCGTGAGGGGCATATTGAGTCCATGAAAGATTGAAATTTTTGTCCCAAGTTAGCGGAAAGGGAGACTTTGTGAGAAAAAAAAAAATAAATCAATTTCCGCTAACTTGTGCCCAAAATTTTTTTTTTCTATGAACTCGCGATGCCCCTCATTGAATACCTTGGGGTGTCTTCTTTCCAAAATGGGGTCACATGTGAGGTATTTATACTGCCCTGGCATTTTAGGGGCCCGAAAGCGTGAGAAGAAGTCTGGGATCCAAATGTCTAAAAATGCCCTCCTAAAAGGAATTTGGGCCGCTTTGCGCATCTAGGCTGCAAAAAAGTGTCACACATGTGGTATCGCCATACTCAGGAGAAGTTGGGCAATGTGTTTTGGGGTGTCATTTTACATATACCCATGCTGGGTGAGATAAATATCTTGGTCAAATGCCAACTTTGTATAAAAAAAAAAGGGAAAAGTTGTCTTTCAAGATATTTCTCTCACCCAGCATGGGTATATGTAAAATGACACCCCAAAACACATTCCCCAACTTCTCCTGAGTACGGCGATACCAGATGTGTGACACTTTTTTGCAGCCTAGGTGGGCAAAGGGGCACACATTCCAAAGTGCACCTTTCGGATTTCACCGGTCATTTTTTACAGATTTTGATTTCAAACTACTTCTCACGCATATGGCCCCTAAAATGCCAGGGCAGTATAACTACCCCACAAGTGACCCCATTTTGGAAAGAAGACACCCCAAGGTATTTTGTGATGGGCATAGTGAGTTCATGGAAGTTTTTATTTTTTGTCACAAGTTAGTGGAATATGAGACTTTGTAAGAAAAAGAAAAAAAAAACATAATTTTCCGCTAACTTGTGACAAAAAAATAAAAAGTTCTATGAACTCACTATGCCCATCAGTGAATACCTTAGGGTGTCTACTTTCCGAAATGGGGTCATTTGTGGGGGTTTTCTACTGTCTGGGCATTGTAGAACCTCAGGAAACATGACAGGTGCTCAGAAAGTCTGAGCAGCTTCAAAAAGCGGAAATTCACATTTTTGTACCATAGTTTGTAAACGCTATAACTTTTACTCAAACCATTTTTTTTTTACCCAAACATTTTTTTTTATCAAAGACATGTAGAACAATAAATTTAGCGAAAAATTTATATATGGATGTAGTTTTTTTTGCAAAATTTTACAACTGAAAATGAAAAATGTCATTTTTTTGCAAAAAAATCTTTAAATTTTGATTAATAACAAAAAAAGTAAAAATGTCAGCAGCAATGAAATACCACCAAATGAAAGCTCTATTAGTGAGAAGAAAGGGAGGTAAAATTCATTTGGGTGGTAAGTTGCATGACCGAGCAATAAACGGTGAAAGTAGTGTAGTGCAGAAGTGTAAAAAGTGGTCTGGTCATTAAGGGGGTTTCAGCTAGGGGAGTTGAAGTGGTTAAAGGGGTCCTCTCACTTCAGTAAGTGGCATTTATCATGTAGAGAAAGTTAATACGAGCAACTTACTAATATACTGTTATTATCAATATTGCTGGCTGGATTTATTTTTTCTATAACATTACACACTGCTCGTTTCCATGGTTACAGACCACCCTGCAATCCAGCAGTGGTGGTTATGCTTGCACACTATAGGCAAAAGCGTCAGCCTCTCTGGTGGCCGGGACAGTGGGAGCACACATAGGCTAGTGCTTTATCCTATAGCGTGCAAGCACGACCACCACTTAATGTATTGCAGGGTGGTCGTAACCATGGAAATGAGCAGTGTATAATGTGATGGAAAAATGAATCCAGCCAGCAAAGGAAGCAATATGGATAATAACAGTATATTAGTAAGTGGCTTGTATTAACTTTCTCTACATGATAAATGCCACTTAGTGAAGTGAGAGGACCCCTTTAACTCCACGTTAACCTATTTCATGGGGGTCCCAGCAGTCAGACCCCTATCAATCAGACACTTATCACCTGTGGTGTCATGATGCAGTGTCCTGAAACACACTGCTTAATGTTGTGATTGTGTTTCATGTAAACTGTGCCTGCAAATGTGTTCTCATAAAGTTGTATAGGGAGGCGTAGGTTCTAACAGGCATCCACAGGGTTAACTCCACCGTACACACAGCACAGAGCAGAAGGAGCAAGAAGGTCCGTGTGTGCAATGTCTGTCCTCCGCAGCCATGTTGGAGGGTTCTCCAAACTCCATACTTAGTTCCATGTAGCAGCCCATAGAAGGGAAAGGATTACAGAAGAACCAGGCAACTCAGAGAGGGAATGAGAATATTGACGAAGGAAGGTAACTGTCATTTATCAGACTCCAGACTCCTTTGCTTCAGGTGGAGAGATTCTAAGGCTACTTTCACACTAGCGTTCGGGTTTCCGTTCGTGAGCTCCGTTTGAAGGAGCTCACGAGCGGACCCGAACGCAGCCGTCCAGCCCTGATGCAGTCTGAATGGAGGCGGATCCGCTCAGACTGCATCAGTCTGGCGGCGTTCAGCCTCCGCTCCGCTCGCCGCCGCCCGGACAGGCGGACAGCTGAACGCTGCTTGCCGCGTGGGGGTGTCCGCCTGGCCGTTCGGAGGCGTGCGGATCCGTCCAGACTTTCAATGTAAGTCAATGGGGACGGATCCGTTTGAAGATGCCACAATGTGGCTCAATCTTCAAGCGGATCCGTCCCCCATTGACTTTACATTGAAAGTCTGAACGGATCCGCGCAGGCTACTTTCGCACTTGCGCACTTGCGAATTTTTTTAAAGTTATTAATGCAGACGGATCCGTACTGAACGGAGCCTCCGTCTGCATTAATATGAGCGGATCCGTTCAGAACGGATCCGCCCGAACGCTAGTGTGAAAGTAGCCTAAGCTACAAGCTACCCACCATAATTAAAGACAAAAAGGCCATTTGTCAGAATATAGTATTCCCAGAAGAGGATACAGAGGTATAGGATTATACAGTACAGCAGCGATAGTTCATCCCTCCAACCTGGAGAAATAAGAGATAGAATGACTGATTGGCATAGAGGACTATGTCTTATGCAACTTCTGGGAACTAATGTGAATCCCTGTAAAAGCTGCCTTGATGTAAATGACTGTTGCATACATTGATGACCTGTGGATCTGCTTCAGTAAAGTACTGGGAGTTTATTAAAAGCTCTAGTCTCCTTATTCTATATCATCATTACTACTACTCTCAACATTTCCACCTAGCGGTGCTGGTGTCACGAATCAGGGGCTCAGCCACCAAAGCACCTTAAACACCAATTACTATCAAGGGAACCTCAACCAACATCTGGCTAGTGTTCCCTGCAAGAGAGAGTGCCCTGAAGGATTTTGTGCTGCCTCCCCATCCACTGCACGCCGGCCCCAAGGGACAACTTAACAGTGAGTACTACTATCCTCGGCACCTTATCACTAGCACGCTCACGCACATCACCCCTAGGATGTCCGATCGTTGCAATAGCTGTTTCACCTTTTTACATTCCCTATCCTTAAAGGTTTTTCTTTGGGTGTAAACATATTTTTTTATAAAAATTACAAATCTGGCCCAAAATATACGTGTCAAACAAAAATAAAACTGCTTGCCTGTTAAAGGACCTGTGTCCACTGTTCTAGTTATCCTCTATCCACAGGATCAGGAATAACTAAGTGATGCATAGGGGCACATGC
Source organism: Bufo gargarizans (assembly GCF_014858855.1). Classification (NCBI taxonomy): domain Eukaryota; kingdom Metazoa; phylum Chordata; class Amphibia; order Anura; family Bufonidae; genus Bufo; species Bufo gargarizans. The sequence continues at coordinate 74,175 of NW_025334061.1, read as the reverse complement.
CCTGCCTCTCCATCCATTCTCTATGGGGTTGCTGGAGATGGCGGAGTACAGCGCTGGCTATTTACAGTGGTCCCAAAGAGAATGAATGGAGCAGCAGGGCATATGTGTGGCCTGTCACACCATAAAAAGGGGGAACAGGACCCGTTCCTGCGATCAGTGGTGGTTGCAGAATCGGACCCCACTAATCATATAGTTATGCCCTATGATGTGGGGAGGATAAGTTGAAAATCTGCACAACCCCTTTAAATCCTCCACCACTCCACCACCAGTATCTCTTTACATGGCAGCAGTGATGCCTGTAAATACGGAATATCATCACTGCCGCCATGTAAACCATATGTGTCAGTACTGGAGAATGTGACGCGCTGTGCAGAATTTCAACCCGCTTTGCAGGCCATAACCTTTAACAAAGCCCAAGCAAAGGTGCTAGAGGAGCAACGTGAGCAAAGGGCACAAACGGAAGGTCATAACTGAAGCAGAGACATTAGGGTCACCTGAGGTAGGGTAATAGTGGGGATCCTGGAGCAGAGGTAACTGGAGAAGAGGCAATACTAGCGGTGCATTTAGAGTGAGGGCATCTGGAGCTGTGGCACTTATGGGGGGTGCACCTAAAGCAGAGGCATTAGGGTCACCTGAGGCAGGGTAATAGTGGGGATCCTGGAGCAGGGGCATTAGGGGGGTAACTGGAGAAGAGGCAATATAAGGGTTGCATTTAGAGCTGGGGCATTAGGGGGCATCTGGAGCTGGGGCACTTATGAGGGTGCATCTAAATCAGAGGCATTGGGGAGACCTAGGGCAGAGTCCCCCCAATGCCACTCTGAACTCTGCAGAGAGCAGCACACAATTCATTGATCTGAGTCTGCTATAAACTAATCCCCTATTTCCCCCTTACAGTCTCCTACAGCTCACTACTGTCAAACACCTGAGACATCAGCCTAGCCTTCTCTCCAGCAGCCAGTTTTCTGACAGCAGGGAGGGCAGGAGGATGACCAGACACGTTCTCTCCTCCTTCACTGCCAGCAGCTGGGAAGTCTAGAAGATGCGGCAGGGTCACATGTACAAAGTACACCAGTAGGAGGCTGCATCACTGTGCAATACTGCCACCTAGTGGCTACAATAATTATCTCTCCTGAGAAACAAGAGAAATAATTACTCCTCTGTCTTATCTCCGGGCGCAGGAGACTGGGGGCCTACCGAGGTATCCTCTGCCTCCCCGGTGGACCAGTCCGAGCCTGATTACGTGCAGTTTTTCTGCACAGACTTTGTGCGGAAAACTGCATTGTAATACAGTCCCAGCAAAGTGAATGAGATTAGACAAATCTCATGTACACTATGCTTTTTATATTTTTTAGTTTGGAAATTGACCTGCAGTGCGGATTAAAAAATCCACAGCATGTCAATTCAGTTCCACATCTTCTGTAGAGAGATTCCACATCTTCTGTAGAGCGGTTTTCCCCACAGACTTCAATGGGGTTTTTAACAAACAGAAAATCTGCACCAAAATCCACTGCAATCCGCAGCAAAAATCACATAAAAACCGCACACAACCGGTTTTGGTGTAGATTTCATGTGGATTTTCTACATACAAATCCACCCCGTGTGCATATAGCCTTAAAGGGGTGTCGTTTCTCAGGGGCGTACCCTTTCTGCTGCAGCTGGTGGCAGTTGAAGGATAGAACTGAACATGTATGTCAACCTCAGTGAGCAGGACAGAGAAATTAAGAAAAGAACAAACAGCAGGTGGCGCTCTACAGATTTAATTGAATAACTCAGTGACTATAATACATTTTTAATTACATGCAATTACAAAAGTATTTAGATCCGGGTGATGGTTTGAAAGCTGTAGAATATTGTTCATGGGACAAACCATTTAAAACCCTGTAAGATGTCAGGTGTGACTTCTATAACTTGTTTTTCCAGCACATCCAGATGTTCTATAGGACTGAGATCTAGAAGAATTTGGAGTCAACACCTTTGTCAGTTTCTTGAAACTGTTCCCGGGGCATTATCCTGCTGTAAGACACCACTGCCATTAGGGTACACTGCTGCCATGAACACGTCTACTTGGTCTGTACAATCTTTAGGTAGATGGTACATGTCAAAGCAACATCCACATGGATGCCAGGACCCAAGGTCCTCCAAATGATGTAAAAGAAAATTTAAATTATCAGAACAGGCCATTTTCTTCTTCGGTAGTCCACCACCAGGCTAGTACCCTAGCCGTCGTCATTATTTGAGAGTTTAGTAGGAGGTGCTAGCCGAGGTTCGAGGACAGGGAGTCCCCACCATTAGGGGCAGTCCCTGGGCGAAGGTGTAGATTAGGGTGTGAGCTTAGGGTTAATCCCCCCCACCCATCAGTGGCTAGCCTTAGATGGTGGTAGTCCTACCGGAGTGATTGATGTTTGTCCGTCATTTATGTTAAGTTATCATTAAAATATAATTCTCTGTAAGGGTTAATATTTCTGCTGGAATTAGTACTTCTTCATGTTCTTGACCCATTATAATCCTATATCCCTACCTGCTGGAATTACATTTTCTTCTTTTGCTCCATGGTCCATTTCTGTGTCTCTCATGCCCATTGTAGCCATTTTTGGCAGTGGATAGGGGCCGGCATGGGCACTTGACCAGTCTGCAGCTATCCGTCCCCATAACCAGCCAGGAGCGATGTGTCTTCTGACTCCATTATATCATAGCCAGAAGTAACTTTTTCAGCAATCTGTGCAACAATAGCTCTTCTGTGGAATCAGACAAGACCACCTAGTCTTCCCCTCCATGTGCATCAATAAACCTTAAATGCTTGTGACCCTGTCCAGTTCCCTGGTTGTCCCTCTTTGGTCTGCTTTTAGTAAGGTATACATGCTCGCCATCTTCAGTTTGTGTCTTCCTTCTATAGGGGATTGGCTACAGAGATCGTTCAATAGGACAAAAATATTCCTATGTTACTGTCCCTTCACCTATGAACTAAATAAAAGTACTAATTGCACCCGGAAGTTATCAGCAGCTTTGACACCATAAACAATTAGTTGTCAAAAATACAGAACATTGTTCCTTTTTTTTGCTCCAGAAATTGATTTCCCATCCCAAATGGCACTGCCACAAGGCATTGCCTATATTTATGAGGTGGGAAAAGCCCCTTTTAAAACATGAGTGGGGCTGACACTCTGGGGTGCAGCTACCCTGAGTAACATGGACTTACTGTCAGTGTTCCCTCTAAGCCTTGGCAGCTGCTGAGCGGGGTCGGCTCAGAGCTGGGCACAGCGCCATCAAAGGTGGGCGATAGGAAAACCTAAGATAATTGTCACTTCAAAGAGCATACAAACCTGTGCGCCATCCCATACAATACAGCATAACCCCTGCACCATCCCATACAATATACAGTATAGTCCTCTCTGTGATCACTGGACATTGCTCTCCATATAAAAACCATACAGGGAAAAAAAATCTTTGATCCAGAGAACTTACATAGAAAAGCTAATAACCAAGAGGCTAAACAAAACCCAGTTTCTGACCCTTATATTAAAACATAACTGTCATTTAATTGCTTTAATACCTAAACACCTAAAGGAAAAAAATAATTTAAAAAAGCTGCTGTTTCTCTAGATGACCTTATGTTTATGGTAGTGGTAATAGAGTCTCAAGGGCCTATAAAAGCAGCTACACTATTTTTACAAACCATTGAGACTCTATTACCACTACTATCAACATAAGGTCATCTAGAGAAACAGTAGGTTTTTATTTTTTTTCTCTTTCGGTGTTAAAACATAACTTTAACTAGATTGCTCTAACACCTAAACACCTAAAGGGGGGGGGGGGGGGGGGGGGGGGAAAGATTTTTTTCTCTAGATGACCTTATGTTGATAGTAGTGTTAATAGAGTCTCAAAGGTCTGTAAAAATAGTGTAGCTGCTTTTATAGACCCTTGAGACTCTATTACCACTACCATAAACATAAGGTCATCTAGAGAAACAACAGTTTTTTTTAATTTATTTTTTCCTTTAGGTATTAAAGCAATCAAATGAAAGTTATGTTTTAACATAAGGGTCAGAACAGAACTGCACACAAAATGTGAAGAAAGACCTTGCTAACCTGACACTGGCTAGGACGTCTAACTTATACATCTTCTTGCATACAGTGATATGGAGCATGCTGGTATAACCTGGGCATCTCCTGTATATAATTATATATGTACAGATGGTATAAGTAATACATCTTCTTGTATACAGTGATATGGAGCATGCTGGTATAACCTGGGCATCTCCTGTATATAATTATATATGTACAGATGGTATAAGTAATACATCTTCTTGTATACAGTGATATGGAGCATGCTGGTATAACCTGGGCATCTCCTGTATATAATTATATATGTACAGATGGTATAAGTAATACATCTTCTTGTATACAGTGATATGGACCATGCTGGTATAACCTGGGCATCTCCTGTATATAATTATATATGTACAGATGGTATAAGTAATACATCTTCTTGCATACAGTGATAAGGAACATGCTGGCATAACCCAGGCATCTCCTGTTGTATATAGTTATATATGTAACTTTTTCCCCCATTTTCCTTGGTTGAGACAAGCAACATTGCCAATGCAAAACCTGAAGGGAATGCAATGCTGTTCCAGAGAGACTCACTCTAGCCTCTCTAAGATGGCGGCGCCAACCAGCATTCCCTTGTTTTGCATTGGCTAGTCTGCTGCGATAAAACCTCCCATACAGTACATGCTGTTTTCATTGCTTTCTTAGGTAACACAGACACAGCTCCTGCTGCCCACATGAAGGACTTATCACAACATTTTATTGTATTGTATATTGTATTACATTGTACTGTACAGTGACAATAAAGGCATCTTATCTTATCACTATCAGGCTCGGCCAGAGAGACTCATTCACTTCACTCACTCATTGTATTGTACATTGTATTACATTGTATTGTACAGTGACAATAAAGGCATCTTATCTTCTCTTGCCTATAGGATTAAAAATAACTAAGATTGTTTAGTGTTCTCCCCTACTACTGACATTCTACCGTCATTGATTGCTGAACTGGTCTCTCCTGGTATTTCTAGAGTGTTAACTCGTGACAAGAAGTGGAGAACAGCGGGGACAATAGTGGCACTAGTAGTCTAGCGTTAGCGAACTTAGCGGTGCGCTGTAGGCTGAGTGAGCGGGCATTATAAAATTGTGAGCGGGGCCACAATAATTGCTGCGCGGCCACCCACCCGCGCAGCTAAGAGGGAACACTGCTTACTGTACCTTTAAGAGCTGAGTGACACTAAAGCAAGAGAGAGTGCAGTAACGGCCCCAGTTGATGACGAGTAGTGACATGGCTCGCATGTTATTCGCTCAGAATAAGCTCATAGGAGAGGCCCTGGTGACAAGTAGTGATGCTGGGCAGTGCTTCACCACTTAAGGAGGAGAAATATGACACAAGCTTGAAGAAAAACACTGCACATGCTGTATAACATGCACTCACCCCTTTCCCCCCTACTGGGGGTAGGCACTAGGAAAGGTCTGCTGTAGTTGCTGCTGTATAGTGGTGGTGACTAGAAGGCTGCTGCATAGTGTCCCACAGACATAGTAACATAGTAGCTGAGGGAGTTTCTCTCCACGCAAGCCTATCAATAAGGTGGACCACAGAGGCAAAGAAGTCCATCATGTGGAGGGGTAGATGGAGAGCGAGCATGGGAGAAGTGGGAATCTCCTTGCAAGTGTGGACCAAAGAGACAGCTGATGATAAGAAAGCTGCAGTGACGATAGCTACTGACAAGCTGATACAAAGCGTGAGAGGAGAGGGAGTTGCCCTTCTTGCCAAAGTGGCCAGTGAAAAGCTGAATCTATGGCCTCCTTGCCAAGAGGCAGCAGAGTTAGGCCTCTTTCAGACGGGGCGTTGCGGGAAAATGTGCGGGTGCGTTGCGGGAACACACGCGATTTTTCCGCGCGAGTGCAAAACATTGTAATGCGTTTTGCACTCGCGTGAGAAAAATCACGCATGTTTGGTACCCAAACCCAAACTTCTTCACAGAAGTTCGGGCTTGGGATCGGTGTTCTGTAGATTGTATTATTTTCCCTTATAACATGGTTATAAGGGAAAATAATAGCATTCTGAATTAGGGCTGCAGTAAACGAATATTTTTGTAATCGAGTATTCTATCGATTATATTTCTCGATTCATCGAGTAATCTAATAAGAAAAAGCTACTTAAAATAACGTACGTAATTAGGTATGTATAAAGTTATTGGTTTAGAGAGGGGTTAATGAAGGCACCTCCAAGGTGCTTCCATTAACCCCTCCAAACCAATAACTTTATACATGCCCATTGGGTTTGGAGGGGTTAATGGAAGCACCTTGGCATTAGGCATGTATAAAGTTATTGGTTTGAGGAGGTTAATGGAAGCACCTTGGAGGTGCCTTCATTAACCCCTCTCTAAACCAATAACTTTATACAAACCAAGGTGGTGCCTGCAGCCTCCATTAACCACTCTCTCTCCATCTGCCTGCCCCCAGCCTCTGATCTGCCTCCCCCCCAGCCTCTGATCTGCCTCCCCCCCCCTCCAGCCTCTGATCTGCCTCCCCCCCCCTCCAGCCTCTGATCTGCCTCCCCCCCCTCCAGCCTCTGATCTGCCTCCCCCCCCTCCAGCCTCTGATCTGCCTCCCCCCCCTCCAGCCTCTGATCTGCCTCCCCCCCCCTCCAGCCTCTGATCTGCCTCCCCCCCCTCCAGCCTCTGATCTGCCTCCCCCCCCCCTCCAGCCTCTGATCTGCCTCCCCCCCCCCCTCCAGCCTCTGATCTGCCTCCCCCCCCCCCCTCCAGCCTCTGATCTGCCTCCCCCCCCCTCCAGTCTCTGATCTGCCTCCCCCCTCGGGTAACGCAACCCTCCCTCCCCAGTATTAATCATCGGTGGCCACAGGGTCCCCCTCCCCCCCCCCCTCATTGGTGGCAGTGGCAGTTCCGATCGGAGCCCCAGCAGTGTAATGCTGGGGCTCCGATCGGTTACCATGGCAGCCAGGACGCTACTGAAGTCCTGGCTGTCATGGTATGTTAGTGAGCAGAGAGCAGCGCATTATACTCACGTGCGCTGTGGCCGCCGGTCGCTCCTTCTCATAGGTCTGTGCGGCGCATTGCTAATGCTGTAAGCATTAGCAATCCGCCGCACAGACAGAAGAAGGAGCGACCGGCGGCCACAGCGCACGTGAGTATAATGCGCTGCTCTCTGCTCACTAACATACCATGACAGCCAGGACTTCAGTAGCGTGACTCCTGGCTGCCATGGTAACCGATCGGAGCCCCAGCATTACACTGCTGGGGCTCCGATCGGAACTGCAAACTGCCACCAATGATATATGTGGGGGGGAGGGGGACCCTGTGGGATATGGCCGGCAGATTCATTGGTAGTGCAGTGGCCACAGTCCCTCCCCTCCTCCTCCTACGTCCTAGACTGGTCTTCAGCGGCAGCCGCGCACAGTGGGGAGGGAGAGACTCCCTCCTCCTCCCTCCTCCTCCCTCCTCCTCCCTCCTCCTCCTCCTCCGCTGTGCCGGCCGCTCAGTCCTGCCTCTCTGGCCTCCGGAGGACACGGAAGCGGTGAGTGAGATGCTTAATTTCACTCCGCTCCGTGATCACGTGATTTAAACGATTCCTCGATGCAGGGAAACTGCATCGATGAATTTTTTGACTCGATTTAATCGAGTTATTCGAATAATCGTTTCAGCCCTATTCTGAATACAGAATGCATAGTAAAATAGCGCTGGAGGGGTTAAAAAAATAAATACATTTTTTTTAACTCACCTTAGTCCACTTGCTCGCATAGCCGGCATCTCCTTCTGTCTTCATCTTTGCTGTGTGTAGCAACAGGACCTGTGGTGACGTCACTCCGGTCATCACATGATCCATCACCATGGTAAAAGATCATGTGATGACCGGAGTGACGTCACCACATGTCCTGTTGCTGCACACAGCACAGAAGAAGACAGAAGGAGATGCCGGCTGCGCGATCAAGTGGACTAAGGTGAATTAAATTATTATTATTATTTTTTAACCCCTCCAGCGCTATTTTACTATGCATTCTGTATCCAGAATGCTATTATTTTCCCTTATAACCATGTTATAAGGGAAAATAATAATGATCGGGTCTCCATCCCGATCGTCTCCTAGCAACCGTGCGTGAAAATCGCACCGCATCCGCACTTGCTTGCGATTTTCACGCAACCCCATTCATTTCTATGGGGCCTGCGTTACGTAAAAAAACGCACAAAGAGGAGCATGCTGCGATTTTCACGCAACGCATAAGTGATGCGTGAAAATCACCGCTCGTGTGAACAGCCCCATAGAAATGAATGGGTCGGGATTCAGTTCGGATGCAATGCGTTCAACTCACGCATTGCACCCGCGCGGAAATGTCGCCCGTGCGAAAGGTGTCTTAGGGTCACCAGGTCACAGAGGGGGTACAACCTTGAGCACTGGAGGAGCAGTGTAATAGATACCCTGGAAAGTGTGACAAGCTTTAGGGGGAGAGGAGACCCTCAGCTAAGGCACTTGAGGCCAGAAACTTCACCCCTAGATTAGGAGGTCACTCTTTGGACTGATAGACTGTTAAGGTCAAGTACCATCATAAATTCAACAATGTAACCATCATATCTATGAACATGGTTTGCTGAAAAATGTTTGGGTACCTCCACCTGCCTTATTTTCATGCCACCCAAAATCCCTGCAGGTGCAGCGGGCCTAGCCCCTCTCCCTCCATAGGCTGAATATACAATATCTCCTTCTTCTGGGAAGAGGATGTGCAAATGAGCTCTTACATTTTTCTAAAAGAACACGGTCTGGGATTAATTCTCTGTGCATTTCATTGTCAAGTATTATTTCATCCTCCTTTCAGCTCCAGCGGTGAGGAATCAGATGACTCCAATCACCCGATGTACAAAGCGGTCACAAGGATGAAAACCGTACAGTGCCAAGCAGACTGCACAAAGAACCAGCCAGTGTAGCGGGTGGAGGAGATGTCATTCAGCAGCGCAAGAGGAAAAAATGAAATACCGAGATTAAATGAGAATTATGACAATATTCACTGAAGTCCGTCCAAGTCTTACACGCAGTGAAGTGGTCATACAGCATGTCCAATGGGAATGACATGTGAGGATGAACAGCTTTCACTAAGGACACACTTTTTAGAAATTTTTCAAGTAATGATAAAAAGCTTCTTAAGGGGTATAACCCACAAAAAGTATTACTATACAATGAACAGGAAGCATTATTGCAATATACATGCAATAAAAATGTTGTAAGGTTTTTATGTACATTTTCCTCTCTGGTAGCGCCCCCTGCTGTTTGTCCTTTGGGTCCACCTTCTGCTGCATTCTGTGGTGGACTAAAATCCCCTGTAGCTTCCCTGCTCCCTTCCTGGCCCCTCAGTGGCGGTGTAGTGATCTCATAGAGAAGAAGGTGACGAGTAAGTGTGTATGCTGGGAGTTGTAGTTTCACGCAGCTGAAGCGCCGAAGGTTGCTGATCCCTGGTCTAGACAGCGGAGACGAAATTGTGGAGACATTACACACCATATGAATCTCGGGGGCTATATGTATGGGACTATTTTCTTTGCAGGGAGGATGGGGTTAACAAGAGTTTAATTATGATGCATCCAATTCCAGGAAGATCCAGGTGCTTGGTTGTCTGAAGTAAGCTTTTGCCGCCCCAAAGAAAGGGAAGAAATTCCTCCAGATATGTGAGTGAACTAAGAGTTGTAAATTTATAGGATAACTCCTTTAGAGAGAAACTGTCAGCAATCCTGGAACAATTTTTTTTTTTTTTTTTTTACAGTTCAGCACTTTGTTGTTCCTCTGTTATCCCTCCTAGAAATGTAACAATAAGTTGACAACTGGCCTTTACCTGTTGTTGGAGTGGTGTCCCTACATACTCTGATGCTGTCCAATCCGTGCTGACAGTATCAGACTCTTTAGGGACATACCTCTTTGACAAGGAACGGGGACGAGCCTTCCTAGCCTCACCCGTGATGCTAGGGAGGCTCATTCCTGCCAAGGCCTGCTATTGGCTACCGCCCCCCCCCCTTGGGGATATGCAGCGACGGCCGTGCTGGGATTAGGAACAATGCGGGTGCCAGGGAGCAGGGTAAGTATAACCTATATGAGGTGCCCGGGCATTGGGGAGTCATTATAGGGGTTGGATCAAGCTTTAATTTTCTCTCTCGAACTGCCCTTTGGACTGCAGAAGCTACAGGAAGATGCCCCCAGCTAAATACTTTCTCTTATTTGACACATAAATGTATTGTCAGGAGCCTGTCTAACCAGAAACCCTGTGTGTTTCAATACACTATAGCCAGAGGTTTGTCATTATGTCATAGAGGCGGAACCTATAGAAAAATACCAGTTCTACTGATCTAATGCATATCTTTGTTTACCTTGTGTAGCTCAGTCTAAATGTCCATATTAAAAGTCAGTCTAATCATTGTACAGTGGTGCTTGAAAGTTTGCAAAACCTTCTTTTCTGTGGATTGGTGGAGTGCAAACTCTTTAGAGATGGTTTAGTAACCTCTTCTAGTCTGATGAGCATCAACAACTCTTCTTCTGAGGTCCTCAGGAATGTCTTTTGTTTGTGCCATGACATACTACCAGAAACATGTTGTGATCAGACTTCGATAGATTCTTGTTCTTTAAATAAAACAGATCACCCATTGTCACCTGATTGTCACCCCATTGATTAAAAACACCTGACATTGATTTCATCTTCAAATTATCTGTTAATCCTAAAGGTTCATAGCCTTTTGTCACTCACCTATATGAGATATTGGATTTTTCTCAATAAATAAATGACCAAGTCAAATATATTTTACTTATGTTACAGGAAAATATGGCTCTCCCCCAGAACCTCAGCCTGATGACCACACAAATATGCCTAATAATTGGATATAGTGTATATTGATATCCAGTGGTATTGACCCATTCAGTGATATCAGTATGGCCAGTAGCCATTTGGTCATTGTGTCCCTTGTTAGCATATCAAAGGCAGGAAGGGCACATTTGTAAAAGCAGTTGGACAACATTCTCTTGGCCAACAGATTGGGAAGATATTTGGGTGGTCACAAGGTGGAGTCCATGGTGGGGGCTTGGACACAGGAATATTATTATATTATACCTCTTTGGTGCCACCATGGGCTCCATTAAATTCTGAGAATGCAGGTTTGCACATGCATGCCGAACCCATTCTGCATTTCACCTCTCCTGGTGCCAAATGGCCCCCAATTAATGCAGGGAGCGCAGGCTTCAGCTTTATACTTGCACTAATTAAAATCAGCCTATGGGACAGATGGGTTAGTTAGGAGTGCACGACCAATGGAGTCAGCCACACTTGGTGGTGGGTGTCACTTGTCTCATGGTTAATGCTCATGCAGAACTATATTTGCTATAGTATCTGTCACCACCAGATCTTTGAGACGTTCTTCAGTACCTCCTGCATGATCTTCTTTTGTTTTGCTTTCGTTTTGACATCTCTCCTCCCTCTCCCAGCTATCATCTATTAGCAGTGATTGCCTCCCTATATATCTCCTCCCCATACTGCCTCACCTTGCGGTTTATACAACTTCCTGGAGTGTGCTCATGCTGCAAGCTGCAACTGATGCTTCTACAGATAAGTCTGTTCATTTTTTTGTGTTTTCCTGTTGCCTTGATCCTAGGTGACCCTGACTCCCTCCGTATTAAGTGTAGGGAGCCGGTGGTCGTGTCCCCTCACTATTACAGGGTGTTCAGGTGTCATACAGTCGAGGCACGAGGGCATGCAATTATCTATCATAGAGATCTTTGCATGGGCTGAGAAGACAGGGAGAGCTTCAGGGCTTTCATAGGGGTCACCCTTTTGCTCCTTAGTTTCGGATCAAGCCAGTCGGATCCTTATTTGTAACTTCTTGTTTTCTGTTACACCATCCGTGACAGTATCTCTCAGCAGACCATTCATCACAACAAAATCAATACAATGCCATGATGTAACCAAACTGAACTAACTAACTGTATGTGTTGCTCGGCCTTTTCACTATTTTTCTCCTGATATCATCATCTAATTCCGTTTGCAGATTTTCGGTTGTCATGCACCGTCTACATAATCTTCTTTTAGAAGCCTTAATGTAGCTGACTCAATGTAATCCTCCAGGATTCCTTGGGGAAATACGATTGGTTGCTTTGGCAGTAATTTTTCGTGTTTTTCAAAACAGATTCTTGGCGGCGTTCAATCATTGGCTCATGGCCAGTAGATGGGCGTGGAAACAAAAAGCTTCCCTTTCAGGAAATCATGCACTGCAGTAACGACAGCCATTTAGAAAGTTATACAATGCAATGCCGTGCACTTAAAGCCACATTAAGCGACCATTGCAGAAAACTTGTATGCAAATAGATTTCACAATCCAAAGGCTAATGGACCAAGGGAGCAGAGAGGTATAAAATAAAACTTTTCGCTGCGTGTCGTAATCACAAAATGTGCCAGCTTCGGCTGCACTACGTGAATATCATTAACTATTGGAAGTCAAAACGTCAAAATTTGAGATATAACCGCAGGTAACCCCTATACTTCTCTTCCACTAGGTCACACGGTTGCAGGATGCTGAGATATAGGGGGCTGTTTGGGGGGCTTTAATCTAGTCCTGACTCTTTGGCCCTGCAAAAGTGAACTTGAATGTGCACAAGTATTTCAACCTTTGCCACAAAATGCATCATCATTACCCCAGGCCAGAGGTGTGCGAGGTTCACGTGCATTGTGGAACGCAGCTTCCCTGTTTAATAGATGTTTATATGGTTGTAAGTGCTCATATAGTATGAGGCGTGTTAGAACTAGCTCCCTGCAGTATACTTCTTATACCCTTGCAGCTATAGGATGAGGAGACTAAAATAGACTCGGCCCATGATATACTGTAATTTGGCTATACAGTACCAGACATCTCAGACCACAAAAACAAAAGTTATCAGATTGGGATAGCTAGGACCCACCAAGGGACTCAACCTACTGTTACATGCAGATGTTACCTATTGGAGATTTCTCCAATCCTGCATTAGAAGAGGGCAACTAAAGGTGTGGGCTCAGCTCCTGTCCCTGCACCATCACAGCTGTAACATGATGGCGGCTTGCAATAAAAGCATTTTGCGAGATTTTAATACTGATGACCCATTCTCTGGATAGGTCATCAGTATCTGATCGGTGGGGGGCCAACACCCGGGACCTCTGCTGATCAGCTGTTTGAGAAGGCACGGGTGCTCCTTTGAGTGCCACAGCCTTCTACCTGCCTACCAAGCACAGCATCATGCATTGTATAGCGGCGGTGCTTGGTATCGCAGATCAGCCCCATTCACTTCTATGGGTCTGAGCTGCGCCTAGGCCATGTAACCGATGAACGTGAGGTCACTGGAATCTGTGAGAAGGCCACGGCGCTCACAGGAGCGCCGCTGCCTTCTCAACCTGTAATCGGCAGGGGTCCCAGGTACCGGAACCCCACCAATCAGATAAAAAAAAATCAGAAAAGCCCTTTAAATGCATTGCTGTCAAAATGTAATAGTATGTCACTGGTGAAAAGGGGGTCAACGTTTAACCCCTTAAGGACACAGCCTTATTACACCTTAGGACCAGGCCATTTTTTACAAATCTGACCAGTGTCACTTTAAGTGCTGATAACTTTAAAACGCTTTGACTTATCCAGGCCGTTCTGACATTGTTTTTTCGTCAAATATTGTACTTCATGACACTGGTAAAATGAAGTAAAAAATAATAATTTTTTTGCACCAAAAGATACCTAATTTAACAAAAATTTGGAAAAATTTGCAAATTTCAAAGTTTCAGTTTCTCTACTTCTGTAATACATAGTAATACCCCCAAAAATTGTAATGACTTTACATTCCCCATATGTCTACTTTATGTTTGAATTATTTTGGGAATGATATTTTATTTTTTAGGGATGTTATAAGGCTTAGAAGTTTAGAAGCAAATCTTGAAATTTTTCAGAAATTTACAAAAACTCAATTTTTAGGGACCAGTTCAGGTCTGAAGTCGCTTTGCGAGGCTTACATAAAAGAAACCACCCAAAAATGACCCCATCAAAGAAACTACACCCGTCAAGGTATTCAAAACTGATTTTACATACGTTGTTAACCCTTTAGGTGTTGCACAAGAGTTATTGGCAAATGGGGATGAAATTTGAGAATTTCATTTTTTTTGTCTAATATTTCATTTTAACCCATTTTTTCCACTAACAAAGCAAGGGTTAACAGCCAAACAAGACTGTATCTTTATTGCCCTGACTCTGCCGTTTACAGAAACACCCAAGTGGCAGCACCCCTGGGGGGTCTAGGGTCACACAGCTGTGCTGTGGACCCCAGACACCCTAACTTAGGGTGATGCAATCAAAGTTCAAAAACTACCTTTCCCTTTTTTTTCCCTGCTGGGGGCAGAGATCGGGTCCTGGGGGCACAGATCGGGGTGCTGGCAGCGGTGGCGGACACGTGCAGGCAGCTCCTCTCTCCTCCGGCTCCGGAACACAAAAGGAGGAAGAGAGGAGCGCCTGCCTCTTTTGAATATCGCGCCGGACCGCCCACAGACCAATCAGAAAGCGATCCTGAGTGGTGATGTCACCATCACCACTCAGGATCGCTGGATGGTGATTGGTGGGGTGAAATCACACCACCATCACCATCCTGTTCCGGGTTATCGGGTCTTCAGAGACCCGAATAACCCGGAAACGCTTAAAACCGCAGGTCTGAATTGACCTGCGGTTTTCTGCGATCGCATACATGGGGGGGTCACCGGACCCCCCGACGCATTTGCCCCAAGTGCCTGCTCAATGATTTGAGCAGGCACGGGGTTCCGATCACCGCCCACCACGCGGCGGTGATCGAAAATACACAGGGCGTACCTGTACGCCCTGTGTCCTTAAGGGGTTAAAGTATTTATTCTCCATCAATCCAAGTCCTAAGGCTGGGTTTACCATGTGTTTCTAGACATTTCCTTAACACGTGCAATCCTCATCACACCTGGTCCTGTTAATCAAAGTGCAGAGGGCGCAGCAGTTACAGAGAGAGCAGAGCCTCTAGGTGTAATGGTAACGCCCCTGTTGCTCCTAGAGGCTCATTTGCATATATTAAAACTTAATTTTTCTCAGCAATTCAGGCACATTTGAACATGGGACCAACACAGATGTCTTCAGCTGCCAAGCGCACATGTGACAGGTCAGTCAGTGTCATAGGGACAAATCTGCTGACAGATGCCCTTTAACCCCTAAAAGGACTTGGCCATTTTTTGCAAATCTGACCAGTGTCACTTTAAGTGCTGATAACTTTAAAACGCTTTGACTTATCCAGGCCATTCTGAGATAGTTTTTTTGTCACATATTGTACTTCATGACACTGGCAAAATGAAATAAAAAAAATCATTTTTATTTATAAAAAAATACCAAATTTACCAAAACTCTACTTCTATAATACATAGTAATACCTCCAAAAATAGTTATTACTTTACATTCCCCATATGTCTACTTCATGTTAGGATCATTTTAAGAATGATATTTTATTCTTTGGGGATGTTACAAGGCTTAGAAGTTTAGAAGCAAATCTTGAAATTTTTCAGAAATTAAAAAAAAACCCAATTTTTAAGGACCAGTTCAGGTCTGAAGTCACTTTGCAAGGCTTACATAATAGAAAACACCCAATTCTATAAACTACACCCCTCAAGGTATTCAAAACTGATTTTACAAACTTTGTTAACCCTTTAGGTGTTCCACAAAAATTTATGGAAAATAGAGATACAATTTAAAAATGTCACTTTTTTGGCAGATTTACCATTTTAATAATTTTTTTTCCAGTTACAAAGCAAGGGTTAACAGCCAAACCAAACTCAATATTTATGGCCCTGATTCTGTAGTTTACAGAAACACCCTATATGTGGTCGTTAACCGCTGTACGGGCACACGGCAGGGCGCAGAAGGAAAGGAATGCCATACGGTTTTTGGAAGGCAGGTTTTGCTGGACTGTTTTTTTTTTGACACCATGTCTCATTTGAAGCCCCCCTGATGCACCCCTAGAGTAGAAACTCCATAAAAGTGACCCCATCTAAGGCCTCTTTCACGCGTTGTCCGGATCCGGCGTGTACTCCACTTGCCGGAATTACACGCCGGATCCGGAAAAACACAAGTGTACTGAAAGCATTTGAAGACGGATCCGGGGAGCGGGGGAGCGGTATACTTACAGTCCGTGCGGCTCCCGGGGCGCTCCAGAATGACGTCAGGGCGCCCCATGCGCATGGATGACGTGCCATGTGATTACGTCATCCATGTGCGTGGGGTGCCCTGACGTCTCTCTGGAGCGCCCCGGGAGCCGCACGGACGGTAAGTATGCTGCTCCCCCTCTCCCCACTACACTTTACCATGGCTGCCAGGACTTTAGCGTCTGGCAGCCATGGTAACCATTCAGAAAAAGCTAAACGTCGGATCCGGCAATGCGCCGAAACGACGTTTAGCTTAAGGCCGGATCCGGATCAATGCCTTTCAATGGGCATTAATTCCGGATCCGGCCTTGCGGCAAGTCTTCAGGATTTTTGGCCGGAGCAAAAAGCGCAGCATGCTGCGGTATTTTCTCCGGCCAAAAAACGTTCCGGTCCTGAACGGAAGACATCCTGATGCATCCTGAACGGATTTCACTCCATTCAGAATGCATTAGAATAAAACTGATCAGGATTCTTCCGGCATAGAGCCCCGACGACGGAACTCTATGCCGGAAGACAAGAACACAAGTGTGAAAGAGCCCTAAGAAACTACACCCCTCAAGGTATTCAAAACAGATTTTACAAACGTCGTTAACCCTTTAGGTGTTCCACAAGAGTTATTGGCAAATGGAAATGAAATTTCAGAATTTCAATTTTTGGGCAAATTTTCCATTTTAATCCATTTTTCCCAGTAACAAAGCAAGGGTTAACAGCCAAACAAAACTCAATATTTATGGCCCTGATTCTGTAGTTTACAGAAACACCCAATATGTGGTCGTAAACAGCTCTACGGGCGCACGGCAGGGCTCAGAAGGAAAGGAATGCCATATGGTTTTTGGAAGGCAGAGTTTGCTGGACTGTTTTTTTTGACACCATGTCCCATTTGAAGCCCCCCTGATGCACCCCTAGAGTAGAAACTCCAAAAAAGTGGCCCCATTTTAGAAACTATGGGATAGGGTGGCAGTATTGTTGGTACTAGTTTAGGGTACATATGATTTCTGGTTGCTCTATATTACACTTTTTGTGAGGCAAGATAACAAGAATTAGCTGTTTTGGCACCGTTTTTATTTTTAGTTATTTACAACATTCATCTGACAGGTTAGATCATGTGATATTTTTATAGACCAGGTTGTCACGGATGCGGCGATACCTAATATGTATACTTTTTTTAAATTTATGTAAGTTTTACACAATGATTTCTTTTTTGAAGCAAAAAAAATCTTGTTTTAGTGTTTCCATAGTCTGAGAGCCAAAATTGTTTAAGTTTTTGGGCGATTACCTTGGGTAGGGTATTATTTTTGCGGGATGAGATTTTGGTTTTATTGGCACTATTTTAGGGTGCGTGTGACTTTTTGATCGCTTGCTATTACACTTTTTGTGATGTAAAGTGACAAAAATGGTTTATTTAGCACAGTTTTTTTTTTTTACGGTGTTCATCTGAGGGGTTAGGTCATGTGATATTTTTATTGAGCCGGTCGATACGAAGGCGGCGATACCAAATATGTATACTTTTTTTTTTTTATTTATGTTAAGTTTTACACAATAACAGCTTTTTTTAAAACAAAAAAAATGATGTTTTAGTGTCTCCATATTCCGAGCCATAGTTTTTTTATTTTTTGGGCGATTGTCTCAGGTAGGGGCTCATTTTTTGCGGGATGAGGTGACGGTTAGATTGGTACTATTTTGGTAGGCAAAACGCCTTTTTGATTGCTTGCTGTTGTACTTTTTGTGATGTAAGGTGACAAAAAAATTGTTTATTTAGCACAGTTTTTTTTTTTTTTTTTACCGTGTTCATCTGAGGTGTTAGGTCATGTGATATGTATATAGAGCCGATCGATACGGACGCGGCGATACCTAATATGTATACATTATTTTTTTTTTACCCTATTTTTTACCAATTTTTTTTAACTTTATTTGGGGAAAATTACGTTTTTGTTTATTTTTACTTGAAACTTTTACTGAAACTTTTTACTGTGTGTATTACTCATACAGCTTCCGGCCTGTGAGATCCAGGGGGCTGGATCTCACAGGCACGTCACAGGAAGGCAGCAGCGATGCCTCAGGAAGGCATCGCGCTGCCTTCCATGCCATTGGGTCCCCCCTACAGCCCCCTGGGGACCTGATGGCACGGCCGCCGCCGCACCAGGTAAAAGCCGCAAACAGCAGGTCTGAATTGACCTGCGGTTTGCGGCGATCGCCGATGCGGGGGGTCACATGACCCCCCCCCCGGCGTTGTGACAGGATGCCCGCTGAATGATTTCAGCGGACATCTTGCTCAGATTAACCCCCGCCGCAATGTATTTTTAAAGTTAGGACGAACTGGTAGGTCCTGGGTCCTTAAGGGGTTAAGATAGGTCATTAATATCTGATCAATGGGAGCCGGACTCTTAGCAACCCTGCAGATCAGCTGTTTGAAGAGGCTGCGGTGAGCGCTGTGGCTTCTTCCTAGGCCAGTGACATCACGGTCATTGTTCACATGGCCAATTTGCAGATTATTCTCATTCAAGTGAATATGTCTGAGCTGCACTACTACGCACAGCAGCTATATAATGTGCAGCACTGTGCTTGGTAAGCTATGGGAAGGCCACAGTGCTCACTAGATTGCTGCAGCCTCTTCAAACAGCTGATTGGCAGGGGTGCTCGAAGTTGGACCCCCACTGATCAGATATTGATGATTTATAACACATATGTTCACGGGGTGTGGAAATTGCACCACCCTTTCTTATGCAGGGAGGTGGCTGGCTTGCGTTCCAGTCTTTGTGGTGTGAAATGACTCTAAGGAGGTAAGTTCTAGACTTGACAGCGGCGAATCAATGGATGTCGTGTATCTGGACTTCTCCAAAGCATTTGACACTGTACCACATAAAAGGTTGGTATATAAAATGAGAATGCTCGGACTGGGAGAAAACGTCTGTATGTGGGTAAGTAACTGGCTCAATGATAGAAAACAGAGGGTGGTTATTAGTGGTACACACTCAGATTGGGTCACTGTCACTAGTGGGGTACCACAGGGGCCAGTATTGGGCCCTATTCTCTTCAATATATTTATTAATGATCTTGTAGAAGGCTTGCATAGTAAAGTATCAATTTTCGCAGATGACACTAAACTGTGTAAAGTAATTAACACTGATGAGGACAGTATACTACTACAGAGGGATCTGGATAGACTGGAGGCTTGGGCATATAAGTGGCAGATGAGGTTTAACACTGACAAATGTAAAGTTATGCACATGGGAAGGAATAATGCAAGTCACCCGTACATACTAAATGGTAAAACACTCGGTAACACTGACATGGAAAAGGATCTAGGAATTTTAATAAACAGCAAACTAAGCTGCAAAAACCAGTGTCAGGCAGCTGCAGCCAAGGCCAATAAGATAATGGGTTGCATCAGAAGGGGCATAGATGCCAGTGATGAGAACATAGTCCTTCCACTTTACAAATCACTAGTCAGACCACACATGGAGTACTGTGTACAGTTCTGGGCTCCTGTAAACAAGGCAGACATAGCAGAGCTGGAGAGGGTCCAGAGGAGGGCAACTAAAGTAATAACTGGAATGGGGCAACTACAGTACCCTGAAAGATTATCAACATTAGGGTTATTCACTTTAGAAAAAAGACGACTGAGAGGAGATCTAATTAATATGTATAAATATATCAGGGGTCAGTACAGAGATCTATCCCATCAGCTATTCATTCCCAGGACTGTGACTGTGACGAGGGGACATCCTCTGCGTCTGGAGGAAGGTTTGTACACAAACATAGAAGAGTATTCTTTACGGTAAGAGCAGTGAGACTATGGAACTCTCTGCCTGAGGAGGTGGTGATGGTGAGTACAATAAAGGAATTCAAGAGGGGCCTGGATGTATTTCTGGAGCGTAATAATATTACAGGCTATAGCTACTAGAGAGGGGTCGTTGATCCAGGGAGTTATTCTGATTGCCTGATTGGAGTCGGGGAGGAATTTTTATTCCCCTAAAGTGAGGAAAATTGGCTTCTACCTCACAGGGGTTTTTTGCCTTCCTCTGGATCAACTTGCAGGATGACAGGCCGAACTGGATGGACAAATGTCTTTTTTCGGCCTTATGTACTATGTTACTATGTAAGTTTAGTCCTCGTTCACACCAGATGATTCTGTCCAGATTGCACTACATCGCGGCCGGCTCACTATGTTGTGGGGCAGGAGGGGGCATGATGATCCTTTGAAGTGAATAGCACTTTAGCCACAGCTGCAGGCGATCGGATGCACGGGATCGCAATGCACAATTATGCCTGAGGTCCGGTCAAAATGCTGCCTGCAGCATTTTGTTTGGACTGGGCCGCAGGCATAACGTGCCTTGCGATCCCTGTGCAGCCGATCACAATGCAGCCGTTGGGCATAGTTATGGTGCCAATCACTTCAACAGACCACTACGCCCCCTCCTGCCCCACAATATAGTTTGCAGGCCACCAGGGGCGTAACTAGAAGTGACTGGGCCCCACAGCAAATTTTTGTATGGGCCCCCCCCTTCCCCCAGAAAACTACTGATCGTTAAACAAAAACAAGCCCTCACATAGACCGAAATATAGAAAAGTAATTTTTTAAAGTAATTAAACCAAATAAAAACCATACAAGTTTAGTATCGTATTGAGCCGCAGAATAAAGACGGCATTTTTAGTGAACGCTGTGATGTGAAAACCTCAAAAATCTTGGCGGAATTGTGTGTGTTTTTTTTTGTTTTGTTTTTTTAACCCACAAATATATTTTTTTCCTGCTTTCTGATACAAGACATGGAAAACTAATTGGCGGCATTTAAAAAATGCATCTTGTCCCACACAAAATAAGCCCTCATATAACTGTGAATGGAAAAATAAAAAGGTTATGGCTAATGTACAAATGAAAATGGGGCCGGTCTTTAAGGGGTAAAAGGTATCAAACTACAATGTTTTATATTGCTTGCTCTTTTTGAGAGCATCAGGGTTTTTGCACATTTTACATATACAGCTCTGCTACATGCGCGCACACACACACACACAGCTCTGGGTGCCACATTATATATCACTGTGTTGCACATTTTACATACACAGCTCCGCTGTGCACATTATACATTCCTCTGTCTCATACAGCTCTGCTACATACACCACACACACTACTGTTCTGGATTCACACTATACACCTATCTTTGCTGCATTATACACATGAAGCACCCTCAGCTCTGCTACATGCACCCCACACACAGCTGCTCTGGGTAGGCAGACACACACAGCTATGCTACAAGCTCGCTGTACATCTTGTTTGCAGATTTGACTAAATCTGCAATGTGTGAATGAGGCCATACACATCATCCCTGCATTAACCCCTAAGTACCCGGAATTGTAAGTGCTAGGGTGCTAACTAACCTCATATGTTCAACAGTTCAAGCCAAAGTCAGGAGCAGATGAGGATCATAAAGGCGCTACCAGTCCACAGCCTGGCTCCTCCCACCCACATGACCGGTCACATGGTCATGACATCATCAAAGGTCCTGTAGCTTAGAAGGATCTGGCATCTACACTGAGCTGCAGGGCGCAGAGCCCCTATGTCTGGTATACTGGGAAATGGGGGTGCAGAGCTGAGGGATCCCCATATGTTTAGCTCTGCAGGGATAGACAGGGCACGCTGCCGGGGGCCGGGCCCCTTGTCAGCCCGGGCCCCGAAGCAGCCGCTTCCCCTGCTTCCCTGGTAGTTACGCCACTGCTGGCCACAATGCGGAGCAGTGCATTCTGGACAGAATCAGGCCGGAATGAACTGCCTGATGTGAATGAGGCCTTAACCTGTTGGGGACACATGATGTACCGGTACATCATGATGTCCCGGTACTTAAGGACACATGACATACCGGTACGTCATGTGTATTTCCGATCACCGCCGTGCGGCAGGCGGTGATCGTCACTTGGTGCCTGCTGAAATCAACCAGCAGGCACCCTGGGACAATGCTCCCTCCCTCTCCCATCGGGGGCTGCTGTGCCTTTTCAGCCCCCGATTCTTGACGGGATCACAGAGGGAGGGGGCCCCCTCCCTCCCTATCACCCGCTGCTCTGTTGTGGCAGCGGGTGATGGTTACCATGGCAACTGTACGCCTTAACCGACTTCCGGCTGTCCATGGTGCTGATCAGACTTCTGCTCAAATCAGACTTTGTAATGTGAAAATACAGCACAGTACACTATATAGTGTACTGTACTGTATTATACAGAGATTAAACCAACTGGATCTTCAAGAATCAAGTGGGTCTGGATCAAAAAAATGTAAAAAAAAAGGGAAAAAGAAAAAACATTTATCACTGATTTCAAATTTTAAAAATAAAATGCACTACACATATTAGGTATCGCCGCATCCGTAATAACCTGCTCTATAAAACTATAACCTGATCTAACCCCACAGGTGAATACCGTAAAAAAAAAAAGTGTAAAAAATGCAATTTTTTGTCACCTTACATCACAAAAAGTGTAATAGCAAGCGATCAAAAAGTCATATGCACCCCAAAATAGTGCCAAACCGTCATCCCATCCCGCAAAAATCATACCCTACACAAGATAATCGCCCAAAAACTGAAAAAACAATGGTTTATGGAGACACTAAAACATGATTTTTTTGTTTAAAAAATGAAATAATTGTGTAAAAATTACATAAATAAATAAAAAAGTAGACATATTAGGTATCGCCACGTCCATATTAACCTGCTCTATAAAAATAACACATGATCTAACCTGTCAGATGAACGTTGTAAAAAACTAAAAATAAAAACGGTGCCAAAACAGCTATTTCTTGTTACCTTGCCTCACAAAAAGTGTAATATAGAGCAACCAAAAATCATATGTACCCTAAACTAGTACCAACAAAGCTGCCACCATATCCTGTAGTTTCCAAAATGGGGTAACTTTTTGGGAGTTTCTACTCTAGGGGTGCATCAGGGGGGCTTCAAATGGGACATGGTGTGAAAAACCAGTCCAGCAAAATCTGCCTTCCAAAAACCGTATGGCATTCCTTTCCTACTGCGCCCTGCCCTGTGCCCATACAGCAGTTTACAACCACATATGGGGTGTTTCTGTAAACTACAGAAAAAGGGCCATAAATATTGAGTTTTGTTTGGCTGTTAACCCTTGCTTTGTAAGTGGAAAAAATTGATTCAAATAGAAAATCTGCCAAAAAGTGAAATTTTGAAATTTTATCTCTTTTTTCCCACTAATTCTTGTGGAACACCTAAAGGGTTAACAAAGTTTGTAAAATTAGTTTTGAATACCTTGAGGGGTGCAGTTTGTAAAATGGTGTCATTTTTGGGTGGTTTCTATTATGTAAGCCTCACAAAGTGACTTCAGACCTGAACTGGTCTTGAAAAAGTGGGTTTCTGAAATTGTCTGAAAAATTTCAAGATTTCCTTATAAACTTCTAAGCGTTGTAACGTCCCCAAAAAATAAAATGGCATTCCCAAAATGATCCAGACATGAAGTAGACATATGGAGAATGTAAAGTAATTACTATTTTTGGAGGTATTACTATGTATTATAGAAGTAGAGAAATTGAAACTTGGAAATTTGCTAATTTTTATAAAATGTTTGGTAAATTTGGTATTTTACGCTTATAGCAATGCGCCACACAGACCTGGGAGTTACAAGAAGGAGCGCCAGGCGGCCACAGCGCATGTAAGTATAATGCTGCTGAGTAACTGACCATGGCAGACAGGACTTCAGTAGCGTCCTGGCTGCCATGGTAACCGATCGGAGCCCCAGCATTACACTGCTGGGACTCCGATCAAAACTGCCACCAATGATGAATGGGGGGAGGGCGCACTGCCAACCAATGATTTTAATACTGGGGGGGGCACATTGCCCACCAATGATTTTAATACTGGGAAAGTGGGGGAGGGCGCACTGCCCACCAATGATTTGAATACCGGGAGGGCGCACTGCTCACCAATGCAAACATTGTAGAAACATTCCCGGCACCCGACCTCTGACAGGGAGCTTCCGTCCACACAATTAACCCCTCAGGTGCTGCGGATGGCAGCGCCCTGTCAGAGGTGCGTCCCCATCACCATGGGAACACCTCGAGTTTAGAAGGTTTAGGTTTTCTCCAATCCGATGGTATATTTTAACTTTAAGCGTCCCCATCACCATGGGAACGCCTCTCCACGCCCAGCTCGTCCCCGATCCACTGCATCCACTGCTCCGGTAAACAGAACCATCTCAGCCCGCAGCAGGGCTAAGCTACTGAACAAATTACCTGCCCGGCGCCCGAAACTGCATGTCTCGGACGTCGGGCGATACGATTTCCACACCCCTGTGTTCAATAAGAGTCTGAAGTTGAGAACGGTACCACAACTGTCGAAATCAACTTGTGTGGTATCATTTCCGAAGACACCTCATCCGATGGACATCAACAGCTACAGACTGGTGACATTGACATCCCACTTGATGAAGGTCTTAGAGAGGTTGGTTCTCATACATCTCCGCCCTCTAGTGAGCTCATTTATGGACCCCCTCAATTTTTTTTAGCAGCCTGGCATTGGGGTGGATGATGCCATCATCAGCCTTGTACACTGAGCTCTTTCTCACCTGGAGAAACCAGGGAACACTGTGAGAATAGTGTTTTTTTATTTATCCAATGCTTTCAACGCCATACAGCCAGGGCTACCAAGAGACAAGCTGGATCTTGTTGGAGTGGACTCCTACCTCTCAAATTGGATCCTAGACTACCTGACAAACCAACCCCAGTATGTGAAAGCCCAGGACTCTATCAGACACTGTGATCTGTAGTACAGGGGCACCTCAGGGTACAGTTTTTGCTCCTTTCCTCTTCACACTGTACACTGCTCCTCAATAATAAGCTGGACTGGGCAGATAACATGGATGCACTATACAGAAAGGGCCACAGCAGGCTCTACCATCTTAGGAGGCTGAGAGCTTTTGGAGTACAGAGGGCCTTTTTCAACCCTGTAGTGGCATCAGCCATCTTCTTCAGAGTGGCCTGCTGGGGTAGCAGCATCTCAACCAGAGAGAGGGACAGATTTGACAAACTGATTAGAAGGACCAGCTCCGTCCTGGGGAGCCCTATAGACCCAGTGCGGGTGGTAGGTGAGAGAAGGATACTATCCAAGTTGATCTCCATGCTGGAGACTAACTTCCATGCCATGCATGAGACCGTGATAGCATTGGGCAGTACCGTCAGTGACTGACTGCTTCACTCCAAGGAGCGCTATCGGATGTCATTCCTCCCTGTTGCTGTTAGGCTGTACAACCAATACTGACCTAAGCGGAGATCGACTGCACTCATCGACTACAGGTTCCTGTGTATCATTCCATCTAGAGACTGATTTTTTAAGCTGTTATTTCTTTATCCTTTATTTTGTTAACTTTTTTTTATCTGTACCCTTCTGTCACTGTAATGCCATTATTTTGGAGTTTGTGTACTCTCTGTGTTGCTGTAACACTATTAATCTCCCCACAGTGGGACTATTAAAGGATTATCTTACCCATTTAAGGATAGATTATTAATATTGAACTCCCGGAAAACCCCTTTAACAGTGAATTTTCTGGTGAAAGGTTCCCTTTAATTTGGTACTAATCCATTCATTGTAAATAAATCTATGATTAGGTCAGTGCTAGGTATGCCTTTGAGACATGTTTGCTTCGGTATAATCTGACACACATCACAGATTTTCTCATTGGCTCCCTCCTAGAACTCTGCTGTACGCACACTGTACTTACATGTTGAGTATCTTCAGGCTACATACCTGTTCGGTAACTTTGAAGTTGTTATTGTAGCATTCTAAATCCACCTTGCCTGTGGCGCATACCATATAAAAAGGTTAAAATCGGACAAGTCATAACTCTATATATATTCTCATAACACAAACACTGACTTAAACCACAGTTGATGAGAACCGCAGCGTAGTTACCTGCACAGTCATATGAAAACGAGGTCAGTCATTTACAGGTAGAGATCAGCGTTTGGCTGATTTCCCAACCGATACGTGAAGTGCCAACCATTAGAATACACTGGATAGACTGGATCGTGATTCACTTTTAGCAAATCTCGGTCACCCATTATATTCTATCATCGAGACCTGAAGATTGTAGATAGCATCTCTCATATCTACTTTATCCATGATCATTTAGCATGGATGCACAGAACATCAGTGAGTGATCCATGGCTGGAAATATATAAAATTATCCAAACTTTGGTCAAGTTCTGTCTACGTCCTTTAAGGTAAGGGAGGGTAGAGGAGGATCCAAATAACGCTGGAATGGAAAGCCAAGGCAAAGAATGTCTCTTATCCGAGAAGACAAAGGGGTTTTCCAGGCTTTTAATATTGATGACCTATCCTCAGATATCAATATCAGATCAGTGGGGGTCCAACACCCGACTCCTCTGCCAATCACCTGTATGAAAGGAAGGCATGCGCCGTGTACGCGTGCAATCTCCTGTCTCTCTTCCCGCTTGCCATAGACATAGAATCAGTGAGAAGGAAGAGACAGGAAACGGCACATGTGCACGGCGTATGCCTTCTCTTCATACAGCTGATTGGCAGAGGAGTCGGGTGTCGTACCTCCGCCGATCTGATATCGATTACCTATCCCGAGGATGACGGAGTGACGGAGGGCAGCCACGCTTGCACGACCAACCTCCATTCATTTCTATTGGAGTTCTGAAAATAGCCGGGCTCGGCTATTTCTAGAGGTGAATGGAGCGGTGGCCACGCTTGTGCTGTGCACTCTCCTTCACTTTCGGAGCATTGTTCTGGAGATAGGTAGGGGACCTACACCGATCTGACATTGGTGGCGTACCCTAGTGATAAGACTCCAATGTCTGAGATGATAAAAACCCTTTAAAGTAGTTCTCCAGGATTTACCAATTATGGGGCAGATCCTTAGGGTAGGTCCTCAACAGTGGCGGATTGGCAATAGACCTTACAGGAAAATTTCCCTGTGGGACGATGCCCAGGGGGCCAGCTAGGCCCTCCTCACGGCCGGCCAGAGGAAGTTTTTGGGGATGTATTTTGTGCTGCTGGCACTATTTTGTGATGGATTGTGGTATTTGGCTCTGTTGGGGTGGTATAATGTGCCACAATATGGTATTGCTGGCCCTGCCTTCTGTCAATTTGGACCTGACTACAAAACAAGGCCACTTGTAGTATTTTTCCAGAGCCACTTTAAGTTACCAGTCCTCCCCTGGTCCTCAATATGAGTGTTGGGCTCGAATATTCGATTCGAATCGCAAATTTTAATCGCGAATATCGTCACTTCGAGGATTCGCAAAGATTTAGAATATAGTGCTGTATATTCGTATTTGAGAATATTCTAGATTTTTTTTCATCTGAACCCATGATGCCTCCCTGCTTCTTACTTGTGGGCCAATGAGAAGGCTGCAATGTCTTTGTCTGCGCTTAGCAACATCCCTAGCAACCAATAGGAAACTTGCCTACCCCTGACTATATAAGAACCTCCCCAGCAGCCATTTTCTATTAGTTTTTGCAGTTCCGAGAGAGAGAGAGCAGTGTCATTGCTGTGCTCTGTGCTTTGCTGAGTCATTACATTAGATAGTTAGTTAGCTCATATATATAATACAGATAGTTAGTGGGAGATCAGTGTAGGTTATATCCTGATATAGTGTAGCTGATCGGTTCTGCTGTCCATACATACATGCTACAGATGTCACAAGTTTACAACAATACTTAGTGCACCAATCAGTAATATGTAGTCAGACTTGCTAAAATGTGAAGTTTCACGTATTGCGCCAAAATATGCGCATCATTAATTGCTGATTTGCGCAAACGCAAATATATTGGAGCACTCTTATCTGCATATAAAGCTATTGTAATGTTCTGCTGTGCCAACCATTTTCTCCAGTCTCAGGAAACTTCTAGCAGCTTGAAAAATGTAGCAAAGGTGACCCACACCTGTATCGCGCGCGCAATGGGCGCATATTACATTGCCGATTTTCACAATCAAGAAAATTATGTCAAATTCTCAAATTAATGATGAATATTCGCCCAAATATTCACCAAATATTGCAAATTCGACAATTGCCCCGGCCGCTCATCACTACTCAGTATCAGCATCCCCACCGTTCAGCTGTTCCGCAGTAGCTTTCACCTCAGTGCATGCAGTGTTGCAGTAACAGTTCCGTTCACTAGACATTGGATGGAACTTTGTAGTCTCGGTGTAGTAGCCACTACAGAAGACCCGATCATCGAGGAATGGTGGGTGTTGCACTCCTGCCAATCTGCTGTTGGTGACCTATTTCAGGGATAGGGATAGCTTATCACCTTTCACAAGGATAAGTGTCTGAAAGGTAGAAGTTCAGCTGCTGGGGGTTCCCTACAGGGATTCTGTGTCTTCTGTTTGTGGTTGAGCATGTGCCATGTTGCTCTGTTCAATATCTATTGGACTGCCGAAGACAGCATAACATAAGCACTCGGCTATTTACAGCAGTCTCATAGAGATGAAAGGAGCGCCAGTGAGTGCACGCGCCTGACCTGCCGCTCCATTAATTTCAGGGTCTCCATGGGGTACAGGGTCCCTGTTCTTGTGATAGGTGGGGGGGATCAGCACCAATTTACGAGTTATCCCCTTTCCTGGGATAACTTGTTACAGCTGGGATTTTCCCGTCTGGTAAAGTAATGACCGTTTTTTCCTGCACAGTGGAACTCTAACCACCTGCTATTTAGTGAACTGAAGCATGGTCCCATTCAAGCTAAGGGGACCAGCTGCAATTCCCTGCACACTATGGACCCAGGGCATTGTTGTGCAAGGGTACTGTATTAAAATAACACGGCACCCCGTTTGTTCTCAGAATCAATGGGGATCCCAGAGGTCAGACTCCCACCGATCACTGAGGGATAGCTATAGGGGGTGCAGAGGTAGCAGTCGCTACCGGGCCCAGGAGCCTGAGGGGGCCCAAAAACCCTTGTGCCACATAAGACACTGGCATTATAGGGAATAGGGGCCCAAGCTGAACTCTTGCACCAGGGCCCGTGAGCCTTTAGCTACGCCCCCTGGAGGGATAGTATATCCTAGCACTATATCAACACTTTAGAAGATGCTGCAACTGTTCTTTCAGTCTCCTTTAAAAATCATCTAAAGCTTTTGAGCAGACAGGATATTAAATTACTGTCGTGTCATATGATCCAGTTTATATTTGGTGCTCAAAATTTGCAGAAATGAAAAAAACAGCTGCATCATGCTGAGCCTAATGACTCTGAGGTTTTCTTTATTGACCAACATCAGAAGCTTCGCTATTGATAAGTATGGAGTATATTTCACATTATTTTATCACTATACAGAGTTGTATTTAACATTAAAGGTCTACTTTGGATGAACCAGGGACCCCCCATGTCAGACATATCATGAGAAGACCAGGTTCATTTGAAATGGTAATGGTACTTGGAAGTGATGAAGTGAGATGAGGAAGAAGATGACCAGTGACAACCTCTACTCCAAAGCTAGCCTCTCTGGCAATCAGCTTATCGCTTTGGACAGCTTTTATCGCCAAAGAAGGTTGTGGATGGACATACATTTCCTCTGCAGAGGACATTCACTGGTTTCAACTAAGATCTGATATTCTGTTTTTCCTGTAGGGAGACTACAGGGAGAACAAAAATGTTAACTGTGGCTGTAGAAAACCTTAGTATTTTATGTATACCGTTCCTATATAGACCGAGGTGACTCCATGGCTGTATAGTCTGATCCTAAAGCCTCATCTTGCCCCTTCTCAATGCCTCTTTTCTCCCAAACCAACCGGCAGTAGAAAAGGGGCCAGAGGGAGTGGACTAACACATGAATGCAGGATCAGACTACATTAGTATTTGCTTGTAGTCTGTAACCATGGAGACATAAGCTGTACACAAAAATCTTCTGGATTTTTAACTCTCTGTGGATAGGGAATATGTTCCTGACTTGATACAACCTCTTTGAATGTCATTTTCACAAAGGGTAAATCTGCTCTGCCGAGTCCAGGCTCCAACTGAAATAGGATATGCTCAGCTGTTTACATTATAGTACATGTTGTCCAACCCTATGTTTGTGTCTGGAGGTCAGACTTTGGACTGTGTGGGTTGAAGGCATTGTGTTGATGCCATCATTGTTTTGTCACCTGATTTGTAAAGCAATGCCAATAGAAACCTTTTGCGTTCATGTACTTCAATTGGTATTTGTTTCTCTATTTAAAGGGGCTTTCCCTTTATACTTAACATGTCTGTAGGAGAAAGTTTGCAATATGCTTATCATTCTGAAGTTGCATGGATTGACCTCTTAGAAACCGTATCACGTGATGCTCTTCTTCTGAAATTCCAGCGCTCTGCCGACTTCACATTGAGTAAAGCAGAGAGTAAACCAATTTGGCAGCTGTTAAACAATAGCATTCCCCTTCTCGAGCTAGGCTATGAATCAGATTTTTCCAAGAAAACATTTAGATGGGAAATCTCTTTGAAAGCAAATCTTAGCATTGGTAAGGAAAGCTCATAATTAGGGTTGAGCGAACCCGAACTGTATAGTTCGGGTTCGTACCGAATTTTGGGGTGTCCGTGACATGGACCTGAACCCGAACATTTTCGTAAAAGTCCAGGTTCGGGTTCGGTGTTCGTCGCTTTCTTGGCGCTTTTTGAAAGCCAATTAACAAGCGTCATACTACTTGCCCCAAGAGGCCGTCACAGCCATGCCTACTATTGGCATGGCTGTGATTGGCCAGAGCACCATGTGACCCAGCCTCTATTTAAGCTGGAGTCACGTAGCGCCGCACGTCACTCTGCTCTGATCAGTGTAGGGAGAGGTTGCAGCTGCGACTGTTGGGGCGAGATTAGGCAGTGATTAACTCCGAAAAAACACTTAATTCAGTGATCGATCTACAGCTGTGGATCATTGAACTGCTGCTATTCAATTGCTCACTGTTTTAGAGCGTTTTTCAGTCACTTTTTTCTGGGGTGATCGGCGGCCATTTTGTGTCTTATGGTGCGCCAGCACAAGCTGCCACCAAGTCCATTTAACCATCAATAGTGTGTTTTTTTTTGTTGCTATATCCTACATCAGGGGCAAGCTGCCACCAAGTCCATTTAACCATCAATAGTGTGGTTATTTTTTTTGCTATATCCTACATCAGGGGCTTGGCTGTGCTTGCTATTTTATTGAGGGGTGAAATACAATTGCCAAAATAGCAGTACCCTAAATCTGGTGTTTCAGCTGTGGCCAGCCAATTGTAATACTGTCTGCTGTCTGGCAAAGGATATATTTTTGTTCTGGGTTGAAATACAATTCCCAACTTAGCAATTCCCTAAATCAGTTGTTTCTGCTGTATCAGGCCTACTTTAAATCTATCCATAAAAGGGTATATTAGATTTAAGGTGCAGATAGTGTCATTCTCAATAACTTCACACACAAGCTACCATGCATTTCCAAGTCTAATTCTGTCCGTAAACGTATACCTGTCACCCAGCGCCTAAATAATAGGCCTCAAATTTATATTCAGCTAAATCTGTCATTACTGCTGTGCCTGTATTAGTGTAATACGGTACCTAAATAGATAGCCAGATAGTGTTAGGTGTCTGTAAAAAAAGGCCTGAATTTGAATTCAATACATTGGGCCAAATAATATTTTTCTTATTGTGGTGAATGGTAACAATGAGGAAAACATCTAGTAAGGGACGCGGACATGGTCGTGGTGGTGTTAGTGGACCCTCTGGTGCTGGGAGAGGACGTGGCCGTTCTGCCACAGCCACACGTCCTGGTGTACCAACTACCTCAGGTCCCAGTAGCCGCCAGAATTTACAGCGATATTTGGTGGGGCCCAATGCCGTTCTAAGGATGGTAAGGCCTGAGCAGGTACAGGCATTAGTCAATTGGGTGGCCGACAGTGGATCCAGCACGGTCACATTATCTCCCACCCAGTCTTCTGCAGAAAGCGCACAGATGGCGCCTGAAAACCAACCCCATCAGTCTGTCACATCACCCCCATGCATATCAGGGAAACTGTCTGAGCCTCAAGTTATGCAGCAGTCTCTTATGCTGTTTGAAGACTCTGCTGGCAGGGTTTCCCAAGGGCATCCACCTAGCCCTTCCCCAGCGGTGGAAGACATAGAATGCACTGACGCACAACCACTTATGTTTCCTGATGATGAGGACATGGGAATACCACCTCAGCACGTCTCTGATGATGACGAAACACAGGTGCCAACTGCTGCGTCTTTCTGCAGTGTGCAGACTGAACAGGAGGTCAGGGAGGAAGACTGGGTGGAAGAAGATGCAGGGGACGATGAGGTCCTAGACCCCACATGGAATGAAGGTCGTGCCACTGACTTTCACAGTTCGGAGGAAGAGGCAGTGGTGAGACCGAGCCAACAGCGTAGCAAAAGAGGGAGCAGTGGGCAAAAGCAGAACACCCGCCGCCAAGAGACTCCGCCTGCTACTGACCGCCGCCATCTGGGACCGAGCACCCCAAAGGCAGCTTCAAGGAGTTCCCTGGCATGGCACTTCTTCAAACAATGTGCTGACGACAAGACCCGAGTGGTTTGCACGCTGTGCCATCAGAGCCTGAAGCGAGACATTAACGTTCTGAACCTTAGCACAACCTGCATGACCAGGCACCTGCATGCAAAGCATGAACTGCAGTGGAGTAAACACCTTAAAACCAAGGAAGTCACTAAGGCTCCCCCTGCTACCTCTTCTGCTGCTGCCGCCTCGGCCTCTTCCTCTGCCTCTGGAGGAACGTTGGCACCTGCCGCCCAGCAAACAGGGGATGTACCACCAACACCACCACCACCTCCGTCACCAAGCATCTCAACCATGTCACACGGCAGCGTTCAGCTCTCCATCTCACAAACATTTGAGAGAAAGCGTAAATTCCCACCTAGCCACCCTGGATCCCTGGCCCTGAATGCCAGCATTTCTAAACTACTGGCCTATGAAATGCTGTCATTTAGGCTGGTGGACACAGACAGCTTCAAACAGCTCATGTCGCTTGCTGTCCCACAGTATGTTGTTCCCAGCCGCCACTACTTCTCCAAGAGAGCCGTGCCTTCCCTGCACAACCAAGTATCCAATAAAATCAAGTGTGCACTGCGCAACGCCATCTGTGGCAAGGTCCACCTAAC
The DNA here is from genome assembly GCF_014858855.1 of Bufo gargarizans. NCBI lineage: Eukaryota > Metazoa > Chordata > Amphibia > Anura > Bufonidae > Bufo > Bufo gargarizans. Next base: position 40,830 of record NW_025334061.1, on the reverse strand, counting down.
CACAGATACGTGGACCAGTAAGCACGGCCAGGGACGCTATATCTCCCTAACTGCACACTGGGTAAATGTAGTGGCGGCTGGGCCCCAGGCGGAGAGCTGTTTGGCGCACGTCCTTTCGCCGCCAAGGATCGCAGGGCAACATTCTTTGCCTCCTGTTGCCACCTCCTCCTTCTCGGCTTCCTCCTCCTCCTCTTCTTCCACCTGCTCATCCAGTCAGCCACACACCTTCACCACCAACTTCAGCACAGCCCGGGGTAAACGTCAGCAGGCCATTCTGAAACTCATATGTTTGGGGGACAGGCCCCACACCGCACAGGAGTTGTGGCGGGGTATAGAACAACAGACCGACGAGTGGTTGCTGCCGGTGAGCCTCAAGCCCGGCCTGGTGGTGTGCGATAATGGGCGAAATCTCGTTGCAGCTCTGGGACTAGCCGGTTTGACGCACATCCCTTGCCTGGCGCATGTGCTGAATTTGGTGGTGCAGAAGTTCATTCACAACTACCCCGACATGTCAGAGCTGCTGCATAAAGTGCGGGCCGTCTGTTCGCGCTTCCGGCGTTCACATCCTGCTGCTGCTCGCCTGTCTGCGCTACAGCATAACTTCTGCCTTCCCGCTCACCGCCTCCTATGCGACGTGCCCACCAGGTGGAACTCCACCTTGCACATGCTGGACAGACTGTGCGAGCAGCAGCAGGCCATAGTGGAGTTTCAGCTGCAGCACGCACGGGTCAGTCGCACTGAGGAACAGCACCACTTCACCACCAATGACTGGGCCTCCATGCGAGACCTGTGTGCCCTGTTGCGCTGTTTCGAGTACTCCACCAACATGGCCAGTGGCGATGACGCCGTTATCAGCGTTACAATACCACTTCCATGTCTGCTTGAGAAAACACTTAGGGCGATGATGGAAGAGGAGGTGGCCCAGGAGGAGGAGGAAGAGGGGTCATTTTTAGCACTTTCAGGCCAGTCTCTTCGAAGTGACTCAGAGGGAGGTTTTTTGCAACAGCAGAGGCCAGGTACAAATGTGGCCAGCCAGGGCCCACTACTGGAGGACGAGGAGGATGAGGAGGAGGTGGAGGAGGATGAGGATGAAGCATGTTCACAGCGGGGTGGCACCCAACACAGCTCGGGCCCATCACTGGTGCGTGGCTGGGGGGAAACGCAGGACGATGACGATATGCCTCCCACAGAGGACAGCTTGTCCTTACCTCTGGGCAGCCTGGCACACATGAGCGACTACATGCTGCAGTGCCTGCGCAACGACAGCAGAGTTGCCCACATTTTAACGTGTGCGGACTACTGGGTTGCCACCCTGCTGGATCCTCGGTACAAAGACAATGTGCCCACCTTACTTCCTGCACTGGAGCGTGATAGGAAGATGCGCGAGTACAAGCGCACGTTGGTAGACGCGCTACTGAGAGCATTCCCAAATGTCACAGGGGAACAAGTGGAAGCCCAAGGCGAAGGCAGAGGAGGAGCAAGAGGTCGCCAAGGCAGCTGTGTCACGGCCAGCTCCTCTCAGGGCAGGGTTAGCATGGCAGAGATGTGGAAAAGTTTTGTCAACACGCCACAGCTAACTGCACCACCACCTGATACGGAACGTGTTAGCAGGAGGCAACATTTCACTAACATGGTGGAACAGTACGTGTGCACACCCCTCCACGTACTGACTGATGGTTCGGCCCCATTCAACTTCTGGGTCTCTAAATTGTCCACGTGGCCAGAGCTAGCCTTTTATGCCTTGGAGGTGCTGGCCTGCCTGGCGGACAAGTGGACAAGCTGACGTTCATAAAAATGAACCAGGTATGGATCCCACAGGACCTGTCCACCCCTTGTGCAGATTAGACATTAACTACCTCCCCTTAACCATATATTATTGTACTCCAGGGCACTTCCTCATTCAAACCTATTTTTATTTTCATTTTACCATTATATTGCGGGGCAACCCAAAGTTGAATGAACCTCTCCTCTGTCTGGGTGCCGGGGACAAAATATCTGACAATGGACTGTTCCAGTGTTGGGTGACGTGAAGCCTGATTCTCTGCTGACATGAAGCCTTAATCTCTGTTATGGGACCTCTCTCCTCTGCCTGGGTGCCGGGGCCTAAATATATGACAATGGACTGTTCCAGTGTTGGGTGTCGTGAAGCCTGATTCTCTGCTATGACATGAAGCCTGAATCTCTGTTATGGGACCTCTCTCCAAATGATATGGGTTAATTTTTATTTATTTTATTTTAATTTTTATTCATTTCCCTATCCACATTTGTTTGCAGGGGATTTAACTACATTTTGCTGCCTTTTGCAGCCCTCTAGCCCTTTTCCTGGGCTGTTTTACAGCCTCTTTAGTGCCGAAGGGGTTCGGGTCCCCATTGACTTCAATGGGGTTCGGGTTCGGGACGAAGTTCGGGTCGGGTTCGGATCCCGAACATTTTCGGGAAGTTCGGCCGAACTTCTCGAACCCGAACATCCAGGTGTTCGCTCAACTCTACTCATAATCTAAAATAAATTTCTCCATGCTAATAAAACAGGCTCCAACCCCAATGTAGTATATAACAAAGGCACCAAATAGTATCATCAATTCACTTGTGATGTTGCAATCAATTATCCTAAATACCAGGGCAAGATTCAGTGTGCTCAGGTTATTGAGCAGTTCTTGTATGAATCTCTCACTCGCTGTTGTCTGGTTTCCAGCACTACACCATCATAGACACACCTATACATTTCAGTGGGTAATGGAAGCATGTGAAGGGTTATATAAGAGAGTGACCCTCATCCTATTTGCCTTTGAGCCATAACTTAATAACATAGTTTGTAAGGCTGAAAAAAGATATCCGTCCATCTAGTTCAGCCTGTTATGCTGCAAGTTGATCCAGAGAAAGACAGAAAAAAACGCCATGAGGTAGAAGCCAATTTTCCTCATTTTAGAAAAAAAAAATTCTTCTTGACTCCAATCAGGCAATCAGAATACTCTCTGGATCAACGACCTCTTCAGAAATCTAATAACTATAACCTGTAATATTATTACATTCCGGGCCCCTCTATCACCACCTCCTCACACAGAGAGTTCCATAGTCTCACTGCTCTTACAGTAAAGAATCGTCTTCTATGTTTATGTAGAAACCTTCTTTCCTCTAGATGTAGAGGATGTCCCCTCGTCAAGGTCCTGGGTGTAAATGAGGGGAGAGATCTCTGTACTGATGCCTGATATATTATTTATACATAGTTATTAGATCTCCCCTCAGTCATCTTTTTTCCCAAACTAAACTAGTCACAGTGACCCCTCCAAAACTGACCCCTGGGGTACCCCAACAGTGACGGTGAGTGACCCAATCTGAGTATGTGCCATTAATAACCACCCTCAGTTTTGTATTACTGAGCCAGTTACTTACCCACATACAGACATTTTCTCCCAGTCCAAGCATTCTCATTTTATATACTCATTTATATATGTGCACAGAATCAAATACTTTGGAGAAGTCAAGATATATGACATCCATTGACTCACCCCGACTGATCGCTCATAAACCCATGCTGATGAAACTTTATACACTTTTCATTGAGATACTCCAGGATAGCAACTCTAAGAAAACCTTCAAACTGTTTGCCCCCAACAGATGTTACTTTTTTTTTTTTTTTTTTTTTGCTTTTCTTTTATTGGGAAAACTTCAAAACATTTACATTAAAGAAAAAAGTTTTTACAATCTCTCAATTCTTAGTGACCCAACTAATTATATATAAATATGATTATAAATATATTCAGCTAATCTTTTCATAGCGTTTAGAAAACCCTCCCCTCCCTCCCCCCCAATTTGTGGTGCGTCAAAGTAGGACCCCTGTACATAATACAACCTGACCTCAGCTAATCAGTCCTCCAACCACTCCATATCCTACTCCACTGGTATTCAATTTCCCTCCGTCTGTATATTATTTTCTCGTAGTTCTTTACCTTATCAATTAAGTTTGACCATGTATTTATATCTGGAATGGATCGGGCAAACCAGGTCCGACTGATCAAAACTCTAGCCAACATCAGTATTCTACTCAGGAAGATCTTTTGATACTTATGATTTTTTAGTTTGGAGAGATCATTAAGAACAAATACTTGTGGTTCAAAAGGAATTCGAATCTTTAGTTTACACATAATACAATTATTGATACCATTCCAGTAATTTATAAGTTTTGGACAGGTCCATATCATATGGAGAAAGTCCGCTCCCACAGTGTCACATTTGGGACAATTGGACGTAACTCTTAACCCACATTTATTCATCCAAAAGGGAGTGATATATAATCTGTGACAAATATAGAATTGTATTAGAACATGATTAAAGTTCTGGGACAATAAAGATAAATTCCCAAAGATATTCTCCCACCCTTCTCCCTGTAAATTCGGACAGTCCACCTCCCAAAGTTTTTGTCCTGGTGAATGTATATCACTAAACCGTGCCTTAACTAATAACTTATATATATTTGAAATTTTTATTCTAGAAAGTGTGCCCCCTACCCAATCATTCAGAAAGGATAAATTATCTATATCCAACAGCCGCTTATCATCCAGACTGGATAATACAGATCGCAATTGAAAGTACCTAAACCATGAAAGATTTTTTATATTATGTGCCATTTCTATATAAGGTTTAATTTCTCTATTTTTAACTACCTGTGAAATATATAAAATTTTGTTCTTCTGCCAAAATTTGTCGGCTGCAATTTCATCCAGCCTTTGTAAATATAAATTGTGCCAAAGAGGCGTAAATGTGAGTGAACCCTTAACCTTCAACCATGTCCTAATTGTAGCCCACACTCTAAGGAGTAATTTTATAGTCTCTCTATAGCCTTGCTCATAACTCTTCAATAGACCAGATTCCAACAAGGTAAAGATGTTATTGTGAGCATAGCTAGCTACCAACTTCCCCAACAATGCACTGTTCTCTGCTTCATAGCACATCAATAACTGGGCTGCAATAAAATACCCCTTAAAGTAGGGGAGATTTAAACCCCCGCAATCCACTGATTTATACAAATATTCCAACTTAATTCGCACTCGCTTTCTTCCCCATATTAGGTCATTTATTATTCTTTCCATAAGTTTAAAATATTTGTCTTGTATCCAAATAGGTGTATTCCTGAGCACATAAAGAAATTGTGGTAATATCACCATTTTAACCAGTGAAACTCGATCAGCTCTAGATAGGGGAAGTTTCAACCAGATCCCTATTTTGGCTCTAATCTTTACCATGATGGGGATCAAATTAAGTTCTACAAAGTTTTCAACCCTAGATGATATAATCAAACCCAAATACTGAAAAGTATCAACAATATCCAACTGAGTAACAGGAACCTCTTTCTGTGGCAGGGGGTCTATTGGGAGCAGACTAGTCTTGGCCCAGTTTATAAGAAGACCAGACACCTCACCAAATACTTTAACCATTTGAATAATCCTAGGGAGGGTAGTTTCCGTATGATCTATAAAAAACAGAACATCATCTGCGTATAATGAGATGCGGTCTTGTGTTCCTAGCGTACCGAATCCTTTGACCTGATCGTCCTGCCTGATGGCCATCGCAAGGGGTTCAATATATATATCGAATAGTAAGGGAGATAATGGGCAACCCTGACGGGTGCCTCTGTTTAACTCAATACTACTACTCAAAATTCCATTAAGACTCAATTTAGCCCTTGGAGATCCATACAATACCCTAAGAGTGCGTATAAACCTTTCTCCAAAGCCCATCCTAGCAAGAACCTTCCAGAGGAAACGCCACTCCACCCTGTCAAAGGCCTTAGAGGCATCCAATGACAGGATGGAGCGGGCGGTCCCCCCAGGGGCCTGGATATTAGAAAAGAGCCGATGTAAATTATGATGTGTGCCCTTATTTTTAATAAAACCGCTCTGATCCGGATGGATTATGGAGGAGACGACCCCAGAAAGCCTTGTAGCAAGGACCCTCGCCAAAAGCTTTACATCTGCATTAAGCAGTGAAATTGGTCTATAGGATTCTAAATCTAGAGGGTCCTTGCCTTTTTTTGGAATTAGTATCACTGTAGCCTCCATCATTGAATCTGGCAACATCCCATCCTCCATTGATTCGGCAAAAACCTCCCCCCCAACAGATGTTAGATCTACCAACCTACAGTTTCCAGGATCTTTTTTGGGCTCCTTTTTGAACAATGGCATTACATTTGCTATAATGCTTTAATAAATAAAGGTCTGTCTATTACATTACTTAATTCACTCAGGATACGGAGCTGTATGCCATCTGGACCCGGTGATTTGTCTATTTTAATCTTTTTAGGTGACACTGCACTTCTTCCTGGGTCATACAGGCCACATTTAAAGAGGTATTCTGGTAGGTAAAAGTTATCCCCTATCCACAGGATAGGGAATAATTTTTAGATCAGTGGAAGTCCTACCGCTGGGACCCCCACCGATCACGAAAACGGGGGCTCCATATCCCCCAAAGCTCTAATGAAATGACTGGAGTGGCCGGTCACACATGCGCGCGGCTGCTGCATTAATTTCTATGGGAGTTCTAGAGATAGCCGAGTACAATGCTTGGCTATCTCTGGAACCCCTATAGAAATGAACGGAGCTCCCGGCCACTTCTGTCATTTCAGTGGAGCTGTGGGGGGCATGGGGCCCCCCTTCTCATGATCTACTAGGACCCCCACCGGTGAATAACTTTTACCAACCTGAATACTCCTTTAAAGGGGAGTTTATTTTGACACTGCATTTCATCTGGCATTTAATCTTCCTTAGTGAATACAGTGGAGAAAAAAATATTTCATAAATTTGTTTTCTCTTCTTCACCTTCTACAACTCCTCCCTTATCACTATTTAATGGGACAAAGCTATTAGGTTCAAACTTTTTACCATTTATATAATTCAAGAACATTTTGAAGTTAGTTTTACCCACTTTGTCAAAGAGTCTCCAGCTTGGCTCCCTTTATCTGTCTTTTACATTTTTTCCTTATAGTTTTTTTTTTGTGCTTCTTTGCTTTGCTTGTGCATCTGGGCTTTCTTTTTGTAATTTATTGCCCCCTTTACATTTCTATTTATTCACATTGTTTTTTCTTGTTTCTGATCCTGAAAAGGTACAATGCTTTTATAGATATCCCATTTTGTGGCTGTAGCTATCTTTGCATACAAACTTACACAGAGAATGCTATCAATCACTGAAAACACCTCCTCTGTGTACAGCTATCGGTGACTGACAGATATCTATGTATACACACTTACACAGAGAATACAATCAATCATGGATAACACCTCCCCTGTGTATAGCTATCAGTGACTGACAGCTATCTCTGTATACACACTTACACAGAGAATTCTATCAATCACTGATAACACCTCCCCTGTGTATAGCTATCAGTGACTGACAGCTATCTCTGTATACACACTTACACAGAGAATGCTATGAATCACTGATAACACCTCCCCTCTGTACAGCTATCAGTGACTGACATCTATCTCTGTATACACACTTACACAGAGAATGCTATGAATCACTGATAACACCTCCTCCATGTACATCTATCAGTGACTGACAGCGATCTCTGTATACACACTTATACAGAGAATGCTATTAATCACTGATAACACCTCCCCGTGTACAGCCTGACCGCTATCTCTGTATACACACTTACAAATGACTCTACATTTTGTGGTGACATGTCCTCTTTAAGCCGTGTAGTGGGTACAGGCAATCTACTATATGCCCTATATCCGTTTTGTTTAGCCCAAACCAAAAGGTATAGAGGAAATAAGGACTAAAGGTGGCCATTACCATTAGACAGAAGTTGGTTGATGATTGAACATCAGTTGAACCAACAATCATCTGTTCGTAGACATAGCCATACACGTTTTAGTCCATATTAATCGTCCGACTATTGGCCAAAAATATTAAATGTTGCCGACATCTTTTCAGACAATGATCTGTCATCGTTTGTGGGTAACATTTCACCAGACAACCGTTCATTTTGGTTGAAATTATCCACTTTTATCAATCTTAGAGACAATGTGTACGAGTACCATAAGAGGTAGGGAAGTACAGTCCTTGGAGGCCTACTTCTTCTTCTCCCAACTATACAGAGGGGCTCAGTGAGGGCCCTACAGGGAGTTCTTTACTTCAAGCCACTAACTGGCACATTTGAAGCCCTGTCACACCACAATTTGCTACCACATGTTTAGCGTTATTTTAGATGCCTTTACTTAAAGGGGTATTGCAACCCTAGCCATCTATAGCACATCCATAGTCTGAAAGATACTGCTTCCAGCTTCAGAGTCCCAATCAGGATATCGGAGGATCCTGGGATCCCCACCCTGTCAATCAAAATGGCCAACAGTGGCTAAGAAACTGGTTCTGCTGATCCCTTAGGCTCCAATTCTTTACCTGATCTGGTCTTCATCTCCTCCCTTTCTCGCCCAGCCAATTTGATTGATACAAGGGGTTTCATGGGACTACTGACCACACGATAATCGTGAGGTCCCAGAGGTAGGGATCCCTATCTCTCGTCCGCTTACAGATACCCTTTGAGATCTAAACACCTACCCAGGCCATACTGTATCTTCTATGGTACCATATACACACATTGCAGCTCTGCCGTCCCTTTAGTACGCGCAGCTAAATCAAGAACATAAGACCACTTAACTCGCTTTAGTAGTTTCCCCACAATCAATATTATTAACCATTCCTCGGCCTGCCCTGATATAAAGCCAGGATTGGCACCTCAAATTGACCATAGCACAGGATGGGTTTTTGAAGGAGCATCGGTGATGTATTCTCTGCAGTGACATGTGACTTCTTCCTCTACAAAGCGATGGGATCAATTGGAGGCAATGTATTTATGGACAGCCGAGAATAATTTGGGAACCATCCAGGGGCTGTATCATTTGCTGGGTTACGAGAGAACCAGGAGTGTGTCAGCATTTGCAGTCAGACTCCTTGCACTTTCCTGCGTCAGACTCCGCCTGGATGTGTACTTGAATCCTGAGCTGAGGACAACTCCAGCATCCGACAGGAGTTCCTGAGAGCCTTCCAAGATGTGTGACTGCTTCCATCTGTTTCTGCCTAACTGGCAAGGATCTCCAGCCAGTGGTGGGAATCTTTTACTATACTAATACTGTCTTTATTTTCTAACTGCATTACTGTCTGAGCTAATTCTCCTGCCTTTCTGATCACAGGGTGTGGCATCCACTGATACTGTCAGGAGTATTTCAATTTGCTGTGTCTCTAATTCGGCCATAACCAGAGATATAAAATCCTGATCTCTGCTGTATTTCGATGGGCTAGCCTAACAGACGAAGGTTACTTTAATTCTTCAGATGTAGGGTATTCTCAAGCTTGTCAGAAGTAGCAGAGTTCACTTTGTCTTTCAGCACTCATGGTCACATTCTGCAGTTTTACATGGGGCTAAAAGCAAATTTTCACTAGGTGAGAAAGAAAGCCTAGCCCTAAAAAAAAAATTATGACAAAGTCAACTCTGCTACATCAGAATTTCACATCGAACTCCTGAAATGAAATTGACGCTCTTTTCTATTTTAACATACTGGGCAGCTACAGTTTATGTTGTAGAATACAGAAATTGCTTAGTAGGTGAGACTAGTAAAATGTTATTACACCTGTGGGATACCCGAGTATTCTCTCACCTCTTGAGAACCTAAAGAGTTAATGCTGCAAAGACGCTCCGTGAGGACGTCCATGCAAATATCGGCATGTTATATGACTGCATATTTCTTTATTATGTAATGGATATGCAGTAACAGCTCCTCATACTTCGTGGGATGCTGAGCCCCATTGCTCCGGGCTAGGGTGCGTTCCATAGGTCCTTCTAACCCAAAATTCTGTTCATCTACCTTGTATATTACTTGCACTTTGCTGTGTCTACTTTCATATGCTATATATACTAATGACGTATAGTGTTGAGCATGAATATCCGAATAGCAAATTTTTATCGCGAATATCGCCACTTTGAGAATTCACGAATATTTAGAATATAGTGCTATATATTCATTATATCGAATATTCAGCATTTTTTTCTCCATCTGAACACGATTCCTCTCTGCTTCTTGCTTGTGGGCCAATGAGAAGGAAGCAATGTCAAGTTCACAACAATACTCAGTGCACCAATCAGTAATCTGTAGTCAGAGCTGCTAAAATGGGAAGTTGCACGTAATGTGAAAAAATATTCTAATCACTGCCGATTAGCGCAATCGCGAATATATTGGAGCACTTAAATCTATCTGCATATAAAGCTATTCTAATGTTTTGCCGTGCCAACCATTTTCTCCAGTGTCAGGAAACTTATACCAGCTTGAAAAACGTAGCCAAAGTGCCCACGCCTGTATACTGCGTTACGAATTCGCATTACGCGATTTTTACATTGACGATTTATCGCATTCAATAAAATAATTTTGAATTCTTGAAATTTGCGAATATATCACAAATATTCTACAAATTATTTGTGAAATATCGCGAATTCGAATATACAGTAGCCCCTGCCGCTCATCACTAATGACGTATATTAAGTAGATCTCTTATACTCCATTCACATCCAAAGTTGCGTTAAAAAATTCTGCTGGCTGCAATTTAAAATTCCTGATCTATGATACTGTGCTGCAGTGTTTTGCATGAGATATGGATACATTACAATGCACCAGAGCATGCTCTGCTAAGCTGCAGAATTTCGTGTGCAGCTTTAGATGTGATTTAGTATACAAGCTCGAGATGAAAGACCAGTAAGTTCTGGTTCACATCTCTGGCATGCCGATCCGGCACAAACACCGGCTGTCAGGCAGACCAAAAATCTGTTGCATGCACCTGTTTTGTCTGCCCGAAGCCCGGAAAAGGGGCTGGATCACCAGTGAACGGAGGGTGGCCACGCTTGTGGGGGAGGACTATCACCTACCTGACACTGATGGAATAGAAATATTACTTTAAATGGAATCTGTCATCCCGATTTTGGACTATGAATAGTACTGCAGATAAGGAGTCCAGATCACAATTTTTGATTTTCCTGCTGCCCCCATTCCCCCGCTGTCAGCACTCAAAGATGCACTGAAATACATTGTCAGGACTGCCTTCCTTGCAAACAGGAGTCCTCTCCGTTGTGTTAGAACAGCACAGCGGTCCAGACTGTGTATTTAAATGCAATTTTGAGCACTGACAGTGGCGGAACTGGCGGCAGTAGGAAAATACTTATGTATTACTGTGGATAATAGTCCAAAATAGGGGTGACAGATTCCCTTAGAATTCCCATTGAAATGAATGGGCTCTCTCTGTAATGCATGGATGTTCTGGATGTATTTTGTAGCCAATCTTCACACTGATAGGTGATGTCCTAATTGAATCTCACCTCAATTACATGACAATTAAAAATGGGGTCTCTACTGGACAGCTTCCTTAAAGGGTTTCTGTCACCAGATTTAACCCTATTAGCGATGTGCTAATGTCAGCTAAACCTAAGTAGCCTATTCCTACTTTTATCTATGCCCCCGTTACGCCAGAAATCTAACTTTTATAATATGGTTATTAGCCTCTATGAGGCTCCGTTCTCCCACCTTTGTCGCCTCCCTCCAAGTTCAGTATTCGGCGCAGGCGTGGTGAGGAAGCTGGCAGCCTGCGAGCATCTTTCCCTCACCACGCCTGCGCCAAATGCTGAACGGCGCAAGAGCTGGCAGACAGATGCGAGCGCTGCCTGGCCCTGTCAATCAGGACTTGGAAGGAGGAGACAAAGGTGGGAGAATGGAGCCTCTAGGAGCCCCCCCCCCCCCCCCCCGCTAAAAGTTAGATTTCTGGCGTAACGGGGGCATAGATAAAAGTAGGAATAGGCTAGTTAGGTTTAGCTGACATTAGCACATCGCTAATGTCAGCTAGCTTAATAGGGTTAAATCTGGTGACAGAATCCCTTTAAGCTTTGCTAGAGTATGACAGACTGCAGATTTTTTTCTCTGGAATCCACAAATCTTCTTTTGGTCTCTACATTGCCACCCCTCCTGCCTACACCTAGTCCTAACATCTGCACAGGTTAATGGGGTATATTCCATGCACTGTATTATCAGGACAGAAGGATGAGAATAAGAGGGATCTCTTTACCTTTAATTCACTGTGGAAATCCGGTGTGCCTCCATGTAAGCCGTGTTATATTTGTTCTGCTGAATCAATGTAAAGGAAGACGATAATTAGCAAGCATTCATGTCTAATGCATTATAAATGAGGAGACTATATTTATATCATGCTCTGTCTGAGACCAAAGCCTTCAAAATGGAACCTGCAAAAATACAACAATCTCATCTGTTGCTAAAAGTTCTATTAAGGGGGAAAAGTTGGGTGGAATCCATTCTTCTGCTCATATTGCTGCAGACTTAGGAAGTCTTATCATCTAGATTCTAGAACACTCGAACCAGTGCTATAATGGGAGCCATAATAGTTGACTTGATACTCTGTTATCCCAGAACCTGAAGGAACATCTAAATGGTTGACAAACCTAGTTAAGATTTCCCAATTTTATATCTGAATTCCCAGACACTTAATACACGTTCCCAAATCAGTCATCTCTAGATTGAATGCCTCTTTATATACCTACTGTATATTTATTCTGCATGGTTAACATCACATGGACTCCCGCACATCAATGGGACTGCCTATTGGCCATCTCATTCTAAAAGCATTAAGATGGTGTTCACACCCCACCTACTTTTTTCCACTATGACAACCTCTTTCCATTAGATTTTGGTAAATTCAACCAAGTGAGGTTGGACACATATTTAAAGGGGTTACCTATTTTTAGAAAAATGATGGCCTACAAAAAGTACGGCAATGGTGTCCAGTGTAAGCAAGGAAGAGCCCAGAGTGTTCACCCATTCCAACAGTAGATTATTGGAGATGCCAAGAGATGGACCACACTGATCTAATATTGATAGTCCATAGCCATGCCTTACAAGGAGAGCACCCTCCCCATCACATTCAAGGCTGGAAGCACACATTATCATCTAGAACAGGCATGCTCAACCTGCGGTCCTCCAGCTGTTGCAAAACTACAACTCCCAGCATGCCCGAACAGCCTACAGCTATCACCCTACAGCAGGGCATTGTGGGAGTTGTAGTTTTACAACAGCTGGAGGGCCGCAGGTTGAGCATGCCTGATCTAGAGCATCTTTTCATGCTGAATCAATAAGATTTCATTCAACTGAAGCAACTGGTCAAAGTCACATCAAGAAAAGGAGCACCGGACATTTATCCCTCCATCAATAAACCCAATAGCTGGCACCATGCATTCAAGCAGTAACCACCGTTGTTCCAACAAATGGAGATGAATCATTTTGAGGAACATTTCCGAATACATATGCTTGCCATTCTGCACAGTACATGTACTGTATGGATGCAACAAAAAATTCTTCTAAAGCAGTGCCCAGCAACATTTCACCTTCAAGCCGTTGCACAAAAAAACACAAATCCCACCATGCTGATATCCGGAGGGCCATACGTTGGAGACTGCTGGTCTAAAGGTTTCAGCTTGATAGTAATGCATACAATTGAGGACATGCTACACATTGGAGGACTTGACATCCAAAATCTAACAGTTTGTGCTACCTGGTACTTGGCGGTTGCGCCATTGGCTTCACCTCATAGACACAACTGAGTTGCACCTCTAACTGGGTAACACCTGACAAATCAACAAAATGGTGGCATCCCACTGAAATTGACTAAAATCTGGAATGTGAACCATTCTTATTCTACTGTACATCTACGGAGATTGTAAGGCTGTATGCTCAGTTTTTCACACCTGCTATTATTGAGCGTGGCTTGAATTGCTGACCACTCTGATTACACGTTATATCCACATAACTATAGCCAATATATGTATGTCTATATGCCGCATTTCCTACAGTGAAAAAAGTGAAGCAACAGCATCTATTAATAGACCTGAATGGACAATCTAATATTATAATAGCCTTTCTACAATGGAACGCCTATGTACTGAACGTGAAGACTAATAAATATTGTAATTATAGTATGATTCTTCATCATTTCTATGGGCTCGGCCATGACTGGTCTGAAGAGATCTACTGAAATGAAGATGATCCTTCATTATGTCATTAATGTACAAGAACAGCCAGGTACAATACCTCTCTGTAATCACATGGATGGTATACGCATAAATCCTAAAAGTTGATGAAATCCCACTAAACAATTGCAGCTTTGAGGATCTGCTTATAAACCTTAGCAAAGAATGCAGTATCTCCACCCAGAAGGACAGGTATATCAAAGAGTGACTCAAAAGTTTTAGCGGAAAATTATAGAATAATTAAAGGATTTGTCCTTTTATTGGGGTAGAGGGTACAAATGATTTTATAAAGTAAATAAAACATACTACCCTCATGATCCCCACCACTCCAATCCCACACCTACTGAGTCATAGCTTGTCCCCACTTTATGGTCCTGTTTTAAAACACAGGAAATACCTAGAGATGCCTGCTCTAGCCGAATCGGTGACCCAGCCAGTGACTGGATAAGCACCTATCTGCCCATCAAGCTGGGATCAGGAAGTGGAGAGAAGCATACGAGCTGACATGGGGATTGGTGAGAGTGAGCATGGGTCCTTTAATTTTATTTATCACTCTTTAAGGCTAGCTGCCACTAATTTTACTCTCTGGACAACCCCATATGATATTCATGGGGCTTTGCAATATTTGAAGTTTATCTGTCATGAAATGGATTCAGTTTAAACATGGGCATCTATAATATACCCATAAATAGTAAAAAAATAAAATTGTGGAAATAGTGGAGTAGCCATAATGTAGTCCATCTCTTTAAGGAGATGTTTCATAGAAGGGTGTCAAAGAGAACATCCCCTCTTCAAATACTTCTCTGTGAGTCAGAGAGGCTCCTGTTCTGTGGACTTTGTGCAACCATGTTTACATGGAAGGTCAATGAAAGGTGTTGCAAAGCGGATTTGGATCCACTGTGCTACTTGAACAGATTTGACTTGGGGCTACTCATAAGGATGTTATCTAAGTGAGCCCCCTGGTCTTCACCCTTTAACCCCTGTCCAGGAATCTGGACTCTGCTGCAGGTGAACCACAAGGCCACTACCTCATGGAGTAGTCTTTGTTCAGATGACCACTAACCCATGGGAGTCAAGAGGCAATACTACAGTGGTGCTTTAACGTTTGTGAATCCTTTAGAACGTTCTATATTTCTTCATAAATTTGACCCGAAACGACATTGGATATTCACACAAAGTCCTAAAAGTAAATAAAGATAACCAAATCAAACAAATAAGTAAAACTATTCAACTTGGTCATTTATTTGATCTAATATAACATCTCTGAATGACAAAAGTATGTGAACCTTTAGAATTAGCTTATAATTTGAAGGTGAAATTAGAGTCAGGTGTTTTCAATCAGTGGGGTGACAATCATACGTAAATGGGTGACCTGTAAGAACAGGTATCTATCAAAGTCTGATCTTCACAACGAGTTGGTGGAACTGTATCATGGCATGAAGAAAGTAGATTTCTGAGGACATCAGAAGAAGAGTTGTTGATGCTCATCAGGCTGGAAATGGTTACAAAACCATCTCAAAAACTTTGAGAAAGGGCTAGTGTAGCTCAGTTCAGTTCAACTACAAGCCTACGTCATAAAATTGAAGTATGCAAGTGAACAGCTAAATATACAAATATGAAGAGTTTCTCTGGAGGATATCCACCAACATAATAGAGTTGAAGCCTTTTTGTATAAAGGGATGGGCTACAGTTCCTCCAAGTCGGTGTGCAGGACTAATCAACAACTGCTGGAAACATTCAGTTACATTCAGTCACACCACATACTGAAAGCAAACGTTTTGGTCACTTTTTCCACTCATAGACATGTGATATTGGATAATTTTCCTCATTAAATACATGACCAAGTGTAATATTTTTGACTAATTTGGTTATATTTATCTACTTTTAGAACATGTGTAAAAATGTGATGTACTTTTAAGTCAGATTTATGTAGAAATATAGAAAATTCTGAAGGGTTCACAAACTTTCATGCATCTTAGATATAATTCCGAAACAGAAAAACGCCATTTTAACAATCCTGTGAACCTAGCCTGAACAAAAACATAAACAATTGTCACATTATTTCTTTACAAGATATATAATACATAGTACAAAGTACTAAAGTTAGAAGACCTTGGATAAGTATAAACCTTTCAAAAGTATACTAGTACAACAGGTTGTAATCTTTTCATGATATGTAAAAGTAAATCCGTGTAAGAACAAGTGAAATTAAGAGTAAGAACAGTAACAGTAAGAAAAATAAGGAACCACAGACCGGAACAAAAAGAAAGAAAAGAAAAGACAAGACAAAAAAGGGGGACAGGGAAGGTAATAAGGAGCGCATTGTACTATAAAACATAACCACCTGAATGAAATCTAATTGGTAGGTTCAGGTGAGCATGAGCTACTGGTGGGTCCCAGATCTTGGGGAATTTTCCCTATCAGGACACGTGTAGAATGCATGGAATATATGGCCTCTTCCAAGCATTTATCTCTGCTCTAGAAAAATAAAAGTGAGGCTTCGAATAGGGGGAAAGGCGTGATTTGGGGTGTTGCAAAGAATCTGATGACTCTCTATTGTATGACATATGTCGCGGGTGGGGCCATACATATAGGCTGGGTTCACACCTGAGCATTTTACAGCGCGTTCCAACGCGCTGTAAAACGCTCAACAAGGAGAAACCAATGATTCCCTATGGGAATGGTTCTCACCTGGGCGTTTTACAGCGCGTACGATCGCGCTGTAAAACGCCCGACGCCCCAGGAAGTACATGAGCTTCTTTGGGGCGTCTTGTCGCGCGTTCCCGTACATAGACTTTCGGGAACGCGTGACAATGGGCGTTGTTCGCTTGTCTCTGTATGCGCGATTGCAAACGCCGGTACAATCGCGCATACATTGGACCAGAAGTCAGTATGCAAGTCCAACACTCATGCGACATGGCTCACCCTAAAGCATTTGGATGGATAGCCAGATACTATGTGCTGGGACCATGCAGCCTAAGGCCCCTTTCACACAAATGATACGGATTGTGTCAGGATGCGTTCGGGGTGCGTTCAGTGAAACTTGCACCATTTTGCAAGCAAGTTCAGTCAGTTTTGTCTGCGAATGCGTTCAGTTTTTTACATGCGGGTGCAATCCGTTTTCATGCGTTTTTCCCGCACTTCATTTCAGGCATCGCACCAGCGCAGAAAACATACTCGTGTGAAAGGGGCCTAAGAATCACATGAACAGAATTTCTGGGCTTAAAAGAAGTAGACCATTCACAGTTAATGGTTAGCAGAGACTGTATAAATACCCAATTATAATCGCAAAAAAATTCATATGAAGTATTTATTTTTTCTTAGTATCAACCATTGCACAAATGCATTTCTTTTTTCTACGTCTTTGTGGTTAAGAATTTTTTTTTCGTCTCCAGCGGAACACAGCCTATAAATATCAACTGCTTAATAAGTAAGCATATTGTAATGCCTTTATTCTCTGCGCAGTTACAGTATGTACGTGCAAGGAGCTCTAATGTGCCAAGGACAAAGTATATTTTGACTGTCAAAGAGTTCTATTGGCAGTTTTTGGAAGTTTAAGGTGTTTTTCCTTGTGTTTTATAGTTATGACTGGTAGCTTGAGGCCCGTTCCAAAATTACTCTAAATTGCAGCATTGTGTATGTTCCCAGTCATAATCCATCATTGCTAGGGTGGATGAGAAACACAGAAAAATCCAAACCAAAGCTTGTTTGTGCCCTTGTTCTAAATGGCGATGGGACATTGAAATGAGTTATCCAAGTTGTTAAGAATAGAAAGCAGGAGACCAGAAATAGGACTCAGCCAGGAAAATATCAAATACAAGACGAATAGCTGTTTTCTTCTAGAACCACCACCCCTCCCGTCAATGAGGTTTGTCTAGTAGGGCATCTCAGGCTCAGTAACTTGAATTGGGTTGAGCAGCCACAAACATAAGTGGCACCGTTTCATAAGGCAGTGATATTTTTCTAAATACACACAATCCCTTTACTGTCACTATTAAATAAACACTGAAGCAGTCATAGGGGGAAATGTATCACTCCCTGAAGGCCAGTTTTCTTGTGTAAAAAAACTTACAGGACCCTGGTTTGCAACTTTTTAAATGGCATTGCATTGTACCTTCCTGAGCTGTAACAGCAGCTATATTGTTTGCGCCCAAAAAATAAATTAAAGGGGTTATCCTATCTTAGACAATGGGGGCATATCGCTAGGATATAACCCCATTGTCTAATAGGTGCGGGACCCACCTCTGGGACCCAAGGAGAATGGAGCGAAGAAAGTTGAGGAGGGCGCAGCTGCCCTCCATTCATTTCTATGGAGCCGCCGAAAATAGCCGAGCTGGCTCAGCTATTTCTGACGGACCCATAGAAATAAATGGGAGCGGTGGCTGCGCATGCGTGGTGCGCTTCCATTAACTTCAATGGGAGAGGCGGGGAGCTGTGCCTGGTGGTGGACGAACTCTGAGAAACCTGGGGTCCTCCAGCCACAACTCTCTCCGGCTCCGTTCTCCTTGTAGGTGCGGGTCCTATAACCTATATCCTAGCGATATGCCCCCATTGTCTAAGATGGGATAATTATTGGGCCATTTATTAGACCGGTTATGGGAATGAACGTTCATACGGAAGAACACTTGTTCCCAATAATTGCCCTGTCTAAAGGTGCTGCCCATCGCCCAATCAATGAACAAAGACTCGTTAATCAAGTGAAACATTAGTGATGCGGAGACCCAAGTGATCGTTTCAAGTAGCAATTAATCTGTATGGGGACAAGCCATCGCATTAGTGATCCCTTCTCCCCATAGAGCGGAGATGATTGCTGCATGTATATGAAGCTTTCACCTCCTCTGAGGAGCAGGCAATCATCGGGAACGAAGGGTTCCCTGAATCTGTTGTCACTTACTTCATGGCTTCTGTTTTTTTTAAGCACTATGACAGATCATTTGCTATTTTCTTACGATTCATTATGATCTGTATCATAGATCTCTCTTTAAATATCTTCTAATCTTTCACCTCATTAAAGGGTCTGTGAGAGTTTGGGCAAAAATGGGTCTGTCGGGATTGCCTGCGTTGGACAGAGGAGATCAACTTTATGACACATACCTACATTTTTAGGTCAAAATGCACTTTATTGTTTCGGTTCTGCAGTAAATATGAATATATGTAATGCGCTTTCCTTATAAACAGTAAGGACATGTAGTTTGTTTTCGACCAGAACAAAGCAACAATTAAGAAAACTTGTGCTTTAACAGAAAGGAAACAGCCACGAGACTAAAATTCTGAAAGGTTTTTGTTTAATTTGGCAGGGTGGGAGCTGTTTTTAGGTGCCAACATCCTTCCACAGGCACATCAGGAAGAAAAAGCCTTCTTATAGTTTTATAAACAGGCAACAGAACACCAGTAACCTGAAATGTGAAGGAAACATCAGGCTGCACTTCAAAACATAGACAGGAACATGAGATCCTATGATTGGCCCAAAACCATTCGAGACACTTTTGGTCAGGTCCATCACACTGCTCATTTATTATGATATTTCTTTTTCCAACCTTAAAATAAAAAATAAGAGGGGCCATGGCCAGAAGAGCTACAATTAGTGATAGCTAAGAATAATGAAAGACAAAAGTGGCCAAAAATGAATATTGATCACCTGGAGACAGAATAGAATGGACATCAAATAAGCATAAGCTTTTTCATGTCCTGATGGAGCAGGGCTTATTCCAGGTTTTACTATAGAGCCCATGGTTAGACCCCTATTTTTAAACTTTCAATATTTTTCAAATATACTTTATTTTCTTTGTAAATAATTAATTAATTTTACCGTCACTTTTATTCGGAAATTCCAATACTCACATCTTCAGAAGTTGAGGCTAATTTTGCTCCTATTGCAGTCCCTCTTTCCTAAAGATAACTAATGGATCATCTTACAAAACACAGTTATAAGTGAGAATAAAGGTATAGTTAAATTGATTATACTTTTCGCACAGCTTCTTAACCCCTTGAGGACCGGGCCCATTTTGTTTTTCTCCTCTCCACAATCCAATAGCCACAATTTTTGCAAATTTTCTATTCATGTTGCCATATGAGTGCTTATTTATTGCGGGATAAGTTATATTTTTTAATGGCACCGTTTAATTTAGCAAGTCTTGTATTGGAAAATTTGTATTGGAAAAATTGGGGGGGGGGGGGAAGCTACATTTCTGACAATTTTTTTTGGGTTTTGATATTACAGCGTTAGGCTACTTTCACACTAGCGTTTAAGTTTTCCGGTATTGAGTTCCGTCGTAGGGGCTCAAAACCGGGAAAAAAACACTTCAGTTTTGTCCCCATTCATTGTCAATGGGGACAAACTGAACTGAACAGAAAGGAATGCTCCAAAATGCATTCTGTTCTGTTTAGTTGCGTTCCCATACCAGAGAGCAAACCGCAACATGCTGCAGTCTGCTTTCCGTCCTGGGATGCGGAGCAAGACGGATCCGGCATTACCCCCAATGCAAGTCAATGGGGACGGATCCGTTTTCTCCTACACAATCTGCTACAATAGAAAACAGATCCATTCCCCATTGACTTTTAATACAGTTAATGACGGATCCGTCTTGGCTATGTTAAGGATAATACAACCGGATCCGTTCATAACGGATGCAGACGGTTGTATTATCAGTAACGGAAGTGTTTTTGCTGAACCCTGCCCAATCCAGCAGAAACGCTAGTGTGAAAGTAGCCTTAGTTTTGCACTAAGAATGACATGATATCCTTATTCTGCAGGTCAATAGAATTATGGCAATACCAAATTTGTATTGTTTTTATTTTGTTTTATTACCATTTTGTAAATAAAAACCTTTGAAAATTTTATTTCCATTGCCATTTTCTGATATAACTTTTTTATGCTTCTGCCTGCACAGCTGTATGGACGAACTGTAGTTTTTATTGGTACCATTTTTGGATGACGTACGACTTTTTCACTTTTTCATGACCGTTATTCAATTTTTTTTTGGGGGGGGGAGGGGGAAAAGGTGACCAAAAAATGCCGAATCGCGTGTCTACAGCATACATCGCGCAGGAAAAATAATTTAAGATTTTAAGATGCAGCGATATCTTATGTTTTTTATGAATTTTTATATGTAAAAGGGAATTTAGAATTTATTTATTTTATTTCAACTTTTCTGCATAAAGAATTTTACTCCTCTTAGGGGGCTAGAACCTGGGATCTTCTGATCGCTTGTCCCATAGACCATAATAGAGAACTAATATGGCCTATGAGATTCTGACGCTCTGAATCTCATAGACATAGACAGGGTGTCATAGTAACTGATCAGAGCCCCGTGATTTCACTGCGGGTGCTCTGATCGGAAGTCAGGGGGAGCCTTGCTATTGACTGCGGCATTTGAGGGGTGAAAATGACTAGGTTCGGCGTCATCGCTGATCCTGGTCATTTGGTCATGGAGGCTGTATTATAGAGCAGCATGCTCCATACATTCTCTCAGCCACTATGATGTACTGAAGCGTCATGGTAGAATTTCGCTGCATCTAAAGTTTTGTGTGATCTCTATTGAAAACATAAAAACCCATAGAGCAGGTATTCAGCCGAGAAGTTCCCTTGGAGACAGGTGCAATCACAACATTGTTGAGTGACAGGTGTGATTTAATTCACCTTTAAATGCTTATCTTTTACTGTAACAAATGCCAACACCCTGCAGGGGACAGAGCATTGTGCTGACGGCTGCACTAAACTCTGCTCCATCTGTAGCAGATTGTATAATTTTACCAAATAAAGGCGTCACTTTTTTCGTTAAAAAAACAGACTAGATGAATGCTTGCTTGCTGGCTAGCCCCCTCTGTACGTTTTGCACCTTCTCACTGTATGGACCGGTGTAAGAAAGAGTTAATAGGTGGAGAAGGGATTGGCATATCTGCTACTAACTATGGTAGGGTCAGGTGTCCTCATTTCAATGCCATATACAAGCCCCGATTCGTGCCCATAACTGGAGTTTTCATGCCCACTTCCTACTTTTGGGCTTGTATTATAAAATTAGGGGATGCCTATACTTTTCTATGTAATGTTCTTGAAGTATTGCATTTGTTTGAGGTAACATCTGGCTGTGGTCACAATGGCGGATAGTCTTATCTGGAATATTGGGGCATATGAAGGTCAAATAGATATCATGGAGGGAATTCCCCAGACGAAGGAAAGAGAGAGCTGCATTTTTTATATACTGTATATGGTGTTATTTACTAATACACTCCTCAACAATGAAATTGCAAAACCAAGAAGGACAAGTCATAAGGTTATGCAAATCGAGAAAGTAGCAGGTGTTGCCAAGATATGCAGATGATCATATTTTCAAGCACCTAACTTCAATCTGTGGGAGGGACATAAAAGCCAGATTGAAAGCAAAGTTTTTAACCAAATGAAGCCTTAAATATCAGATCAGGTCGTGTGGGATGATTGTGCGATGCCTCCTGTTCGTTGACGGGCCAATTATCGCAAACTGAGAAGGACAGAATCCTTAAACGGAGAGACCTTGGTTTATCTCTCTGGCAGAGTGCTATGCACCTAGGTTGAGATTTCACCACTGTTCAGCGTTGTTTGTCCCGGTGGTTGGGAGAATGACAACTACTGCAATAACAACAAGAACCTCTGCACAAACGGATCGCCTGATTGGAAGAATTGCGTGTAGTGAACCATTCTGTACTGCAAGTAAAATTGGATGCCATATCCCAAGCCTAGGGTGGCAAACAGTGTCTACACAAACCATCAGAAGGTGCTTGCACAACATTGGGCTACGAGCCAGACGTCCGGCTACAGGTGTTCAGCTAACCTCACACCACCGCTCTCAAGGGGAATGGGGGTCTATCACCTACAGGAATGAGTCCTGCTTTGGTCTTGGATGCAATGATAGCCAGAAATTGGTCTGGAGACCAATTTCTGGGCAATGCCATGAAGAAGTCTTCACAAGGCAATGTCACACCTGTTTCAGGATTATGGTGTGGGGTGGCATAATGTACAGTAGTCGGAGCCCTCTAGTCTTTATTTCAGATACACAAAAAGCTTGGCGTTACACTGATTTGGTCATGGAACCAGTGATTTCTCCAAAGTGTCCCAGAAAACGTTTCGCAACAGAACACCACAAGGCTGTTTGTTGCTCATGCTACTGTGAGTAGCCTGCATGGCCTAAACATACTACCATAGCCTTCAGCATCTCCGGACTAGTTTCCCATTGAACACATCTGGGACATCATTGGTTGGCAATTGCAAAGGCAGCAGCCAGCAGTGGATCTTGATGATTTGTGTTCCCAAGTGCATTCAATGTGGTAGAACATTCCTCAGACACCCATTACTAACCTCATTGATAGCATGCCAAGACGTGCGAGTGTGTGTATTTCTGGGCGTGGTGCTCATACTTGATACTGAATAAATCCAGATGTTTAAAATATTTTGTTTCCATCTGATTGCATATCATTAACATGTCAATTGATCCTGTGATTTGCATAATTCACTTTTCCTTCTTAGTGTTTATACAATATTAAGGAGTGTTAAATGTCTGTAGAAGATCTGCACTGATGTCTACTAGACTGTCTACTCCAACCTGCATGTCTGATTGTACAGCTCTCCCTTTTTGAGCATGACCACTGATGGAGTACCATGGGACCAGCAGCATTAGCAGCCCTGCATTAAATGATCCGGTGTGGTTCTGTAATACTTTTGTTTATGACTGAAAACTGTTTGGTCATTCCCATTGACTTATATTGAGGCCCAATACAAGTCTGTGGCAGTCTTGAACTGCAACATTGTTTCCATTAGGCTGTGATTCTCCAGCTCCACCTCCATTCCCCACTAGAGGGTTTTGAATGAGTTAGAAACTGTATAAAAGTAGAGCAGTCAGAGTCCCTAAGTGTTTACAGAAACGGACCAGTGTTTAGGAGGACAGACTCTGCAGGAGTGACCAGAAGAAGATGCCGAGATGGGGATAACTCTGCCACAGACCCTGGGTCACCCATCCTTTGACCAGGGAGGACAGCCAGATGACTAAACCACAGACCCAGGGGCACCAACCCTTTGGCCAGTGTACCAGCCTTTCTAAAAAAGGAGAGGGGGACAGCTAGCTCAGACCTTTTATCAGCAAAGAACCTTTTTCTATCCAGGGGAAGACTGGAGAAGCCACCTCAGTGCATTGCCTGTATAGTTTTACACTTGAATACCTCCTGCAAAGAAGCCCACTGGTTTACTGCAAACCCTGACTCTCCGGACTTGTGCTTCCCAATTAGAAATAATGCCTTATAATCCCCTCAGGAGAGCAGTAACACACGGTAACACCTCGATGGTGCCCGGGGGACCCAGCGTATTGTTGGGGGCCACCTCAAACCGGGACACTGCATAGTCCATTCACTTTTTTTTTTAATGGAGGATACTGATAGACCAGGTGGCCACATGATAAAACTTCATTCTAAGAATGGCTTGTCCAGATGGAAAAAGTCTTTTAACTACTATTTGGAGAAAACCATGCCCATGCTAACAGATTACCGACAGTGTAAGGGTACTTTCACACTAGCGTTATTCTTCTCTGGCATAGGGTTCCGTCCTAGGGGCTCAATACCGGAAAAGAACTAATCAGTTTTATCCCGATGCATTCTGAATGGAGAGCATTCCGTTCAGGATTCATCAGGATGTCTTCAGTTCAGTCTTTTTGACTTTTCAGGATGGAGATAATACCGCAGCATGCTGCAGTTTTATCTCCGTCCAAAATTCCGGAACACTTGCCTTTGAAAATGCATTTATGCCGGACCCGGCCCCGGATCCGGTATTGCGGTCTGCGCATGCTCAGACCGCAAAAAATTTTAAAAATAAAATGCCGTATCCGTTTTTCCAGATGACACCGGAGAGACGGATCTGGCATTTCAATGCATTTGTCAGACGGATCAGGATCCTGATCCATCTGACAAATGCCATCAGTTTGCATACGGTTTGACGGAGACGGAACTGCCTGCCGAAATCTTCTGCCGCAAGTGTGAAAGTAGCCTAATCTGTGGCTCCCCCTGGAGTTCATATCAGGCTACTACTGCAGACCTGGATATCTATTTGACTATGCACACAGCATGACTACAGGAGGACAAATTCTCAGAATGGTAACACATTGAAGACACCTACACGTTTCCCTAAGTAAACATCTGTCAGTTTGGCAAAGAGCTGTGAATATTACTGTACCACACATTTAATTCCCAAAAGCTTTGCAGCCAGAGCTCGCAACGTGCACGGATACATTCCCCTGGTATTAAAGGCCGGCACGATGATCAGTTGATAAGGTCTGTGTATAAACAGATTGTCAGATGTTAAAAAATGCAGGAGATATTCCTCGTGACTCATCACAGCCCTGGGCGAGAATAGGATATATATGCTTTGTTCTTAGACGGTCTCTCTTTTTTTTTTTTTTTATTGATTTCTTCAGGCACAAAACTTTCACTCCACCCCTTGAAAGTTATTGGTGCCTCTAGTTGAGAACAGGGAAGCACGATATGGACAAAGTAACTTGACAGATGCATTTGCGAGCACTGCAGTGACATAACCTGACGGCAGCCTGCAATGGCTGGCTCCTGGAGGGAGTGTTAGGGCCACATTGCGAGTATTTTGGTGGGTCTACCAGGAATTCTGCAAAGAGGCATCTCACGCTACAGAGCTTAAAAGCAAGGTAATTACATGGAACGCCTTAACTTTCCTCCTGTGTGCTGACAGATTGGGGCAACTACCACGGTAGAATTATTAATATATTTTTTAACAAGTTAACAATCTTCTAATTGTGCATCCAAGCAATGACATGCCTATAAAATCCTAAAAATGAAAGTTAAATGTTTTAACTCCTTCCCGTGAATTTGCAAGGAGCTTCAGAAATCTGCCATGGGTCCTGCTGGTTTCCTTCATTAGGAATATTCTACTGACTTGCCTACCTACACAGTCCAGGTCATCTGAAAGATACTGTAACCAGGACTGAGCTTATCTGTGACTATTACCTGAGGGGTGGGTTATTTTCTTGTAGTTCATTATCATTTTATCCTTGCGCTAATGGAAATCAGTACTACACGTTCTATTGTGGTGGGCTTGTGTTTAGGACTAGCAGCCAATCTGAGAAAAACGAGCTGCAGCACAAAGAATGGTAGTAAGGCACAGAATTTACAGACTATGGATGCTTGATATGTATCTTTGAAGAGTTGAAAAGAGGAGGAAAAGTCATGACAATAGTGAGATTTACAAAAACGATCTGAATTTTTGTGATTGTTGGAAGACACCTGTGAGCTCTTCCCTCATGTGGATAAACTGACGGAAGGTGCATGATTTTATTGTAACTTGTGTAGAGTTAAATGCCTGGTAGTCGGAATGCGGTTTCCTGTTACCAACTTTTTTAGCAGGACAGCTAGATGGAGCAGTGTGAGGAGCTCAATGCCAGTCTCCCTGCTTTTGAAAATGAGCATATATGTCAGTATTTTTGATATTACCATTAAAAGGGTTTTCCAGGATTATTATTATATATATACATATATATATATATATATATATATATATATATATATATATTTTTTTTTTACAGATATGCTTGTGTAGTTGCTGTCCATCTGCTCCATGCTTCTTTTTTTTTTTTCAATTCGGACTCTCCTCACCTGTTTTTACCATGTAAACCAATCCCTCTGGTTTGCTTCCATCCTGTATGTAGCACTTCCTGTTGCCGTCTCCAACCAAACCCATGATGCACCTCTCCCTTCTCTGCCACACCTTCAGCACCACCCCTAACTGGGCCCAGTTAATAGCTCCTCCCACCCAGTTACATAGACACTCCCCTATCACTGCCCTGCCCATAACATCACAGAAAATAAGGGGGGAGGGAGGGAGGGAGAGCGAGAGGCGGCACAGAGGATTAGGAGGCGGTGCAGAAGTCTGGAAAGGCGGCGCTGGGCACGAACGGCGGTGGGTGCGGCCGGCACCTTGCATCCCTTGACATCCCCTTGGACACCTTTAAATGTCTTAAAACCCCTTTAAGAGGTTCAAATTGACGGTTCACTGTTCCACATCTTATTAAAGTATTGAAAAATATGTCACTGGTACGTGATCTGGGACTCCCAGTGATCAATGGTTAGAAGGGGCCGACAACGCTCTTCCAGATGCCTTCAGCTATTACTTGGCGCTCTCTGGCTCTACAACCTGTGCCCCATTGAAAACAAAGCCAGAAGGATATTACTTTATCTGTACAAGGAGAAAACATTCTGTTTGGGTCAGAAATGTGTCTATGTGACTAAGCGATGTCAAAATGTTATTAGTTATGTCACTGCCAAATGAGGAATGTGTCAATGTCAGAAGACGAGGATAGTTTGTATCGCTTGTAGGCTAGTCACTGCGCATAGTGCCCTGCCTAGAGAGAGACACAGGTGGGGGTGACCCAGAGGTTAGACCACCACCGATAATACATAAGCTCTTCTTTCCCCACAATGTACATTTACGGCACAGGTTGGTGTTAACGCGCACCTCCTTCAATTTACGGAGCAGTGACAGCGCAGGCTCACGGGAAACATACAGCTGATACCCTGCTGCAAAAGCCATTACAATAGCGACCGTGGCTCCGACTGTCACTCTATGGCCATCTCTGCTGATGATGAGTTATCCTAGCAGCCAGGGACCTAACGAAATCCCGCAGGCCTGACATATTTATGCATCTAGTAACTCCTACCAGAGGTGGTACCTAATAGGACGCATGTCAGTGTTACACTGACGGGCATAATACACTGCAAGACGGAAGTGTTGCAGTTAGAGAGAGATGGGCGAATCACGTCTAAAATGAGTCCTATATATTTTTTTTTTATTCTGATTTGACCAGGAGAATGAGAGAGGAAGGAGATACAGTATGTGTCTGATTAGTGGGGGTCCCACTACAGGGGTCCCCGCCGATTATGAACGTTGTACTATTCAACTCTATGGTTCTGCTGTGGATAACAAGGTATAAGCGCTCGGCTATCTCCGGAAGCCATATAAAACTGAATGGAGCGGCAGCATGCATGTATGAACGCCATGGAGAGCATAGGCCCTCGTGATCGGCAAGGGCCCTGCAGATTGGACACTCTCTCATTCTCCGGTATGGATAGGGGATAAGTTGTCTTAATGGGACAATCGCCTTCACATCTGCGTATATATCATTCCGGCAGGCTCTTCCATCAGAGAACAGCCTGACGGAATAATCCGGAGCTGCCGGATAACAACAGAATGTCCGCCGGCCTCATTAAAGTATAATGGGGTCCGGCAGACATGCCATTCACGTGACACATGCTGCGCGCTGTGGTTTGTGTCAAGACGATTCCTTCACTTGCCCGACAGGATAGGCTACCGACAGATGTGAAGGTAGCCTTAAAGGGGTTGTGTCACTTCAGCAAGTGGCATTTATTATGTGGAGAAAGTTACTACAAGGCACTTACTAATGTATTGTGATTGTCCATATTGCTTCTTCTGCTGGCTGGATTCATTTTTTCATCAAATTATACACTGCTCCATGGTTCCATGGTTACAACCACCCTGCAATCCAGCGGCAGTGGTCATGCTTGCACATAGGCTGGTGCGTTTTCCTATAGTGTGTAAGCCTGTTCCCCTGACCCGAACTAGCTGTATCATATGCAAAACAGTGGTAGACTCGAATCTTCTAAAATCCCAATTCTTTATTTGAAATTCATAAAAAAGCTACAGGCATCATGGTAAAAATCCCATAGCTAACGGTTAGGCCTCATGCACACGGTCGTGTTCTGCGGCCGAGAGCGGTCTGTGGTATGCCGGGCTGGATTCCTGTTCAGAGCAGGAGCGCACGGCGTCATTGGTTGCTATGACGCTGTGCGCTTCATGTCGCCGCTGCACTACAGTAATACACTATACGAGTGTATTACTGTACAGCAGCGGCGGCATGAAGCGCGCGGCGTCATAGCAACCAATGACGCCGTGCGCTCCTGCTCTGAACAGGAATCCAGCCCGGCATACCACGGACCGCTCTCGGCCGCGTGCATTCGGCCTTACTCAAAGCGTGAGGATACAATGGACAGACTGTGATTTAAAATACACAGGACCAATAGAACACAAGCCGGAAGTAATGTAAGAGCAAATAACAAAAGGAGAACAGCCCCCAAAAAATGATACATTTCATTAGATATACAGTATATGACACAATCTTAATAAAAATACATGGTCATTTTTCCATTTGAGTCCCATAGGAAAAGGAGTATTTAAAGTGTATATCCAAAAAGCTTCTCTGATATGGAGAAGGCATTTCCAATCACCTCCCCTATCAGGTCTAATAACTCTTTCAATTTCAAAGTATAAAAAGTAATACAGAACTTCGTTATGCTATTCCACAGAGTACTTAGCAGCCCCGGACACATTATTTTGTTTAGAGGTGGACTGGGAACCTAAAGTGGCCTTGGAAAAAAACTAAAAGTGGCCCCATGCTGTAGGTGGGTCCAAACTGACAGAAGGTGGGACAACACAAGTAGGCAGAGACAACAAACATAGGCGGGGCCTGCAATGCCTTAGTGAAGCACAAAATACCACCCCTGCAGAACCAAATATTACAGTGCAGCACAAAATACTACCCCTGCAGAACCAAATATTACAGTGCAGCACAAAATACTACCCCTGCAGAACCAAATATTACAGTGCAGCACAAAATACCACCCCTGCAGAACCAAATATTACAGTGCAGCACAAAATACTACCCCTGCAGAACCAAATATTACAGTGCAGCACAAAATACCACCCCTGCAGAACCAAATATTACAGTGCAGCACAAAATACTACCCCTGCAGAACCAAATATTACAGTGCAGCACAAAATACCACCCCTGCAGAACCAAATATTACAGTGCAGCACAAAATACTACCCCAGCAGAACCGACTATGGCCTTATGCACACGACCGTTGTTGTGTCCCGTGTCCGTTGTTCCGTGATTTTCTGCGGACCCATTGACTTTCAATGGGTCCGTGGAAAACTCGGCTAATGCACCATTTGTCATCCGCGTCCGTGATCCGTGTTTCCAGTCCGTGAAAAAAATAGGACCTGTCCTATTTTTTTCACGGACAACGGTTCGCGGACCCATTCAAGTCAATGGGTCCGTGAAAAAACACGGAGGCACACAAGATTGTCGTCTGCGTCTTTTTTTCCTATCATTTGCATGGCAAACTTGACTTAGATTTTTTTTACTTTCCTTCATAGAAGACACACGGAAACAAAAACGGACACTGATCACGGAACAACGGAACCCCTTTTTGCGGACCGCAAAAAAATACTGTCGAGTGCAGGAGGCCTATCACAGTACAGAACAAAATACCGCCGTCCTCGCCGCAGTATGAAACTGTATCACCACTGAGGATGGTGATACAGTTAAAGGGAACCTGTCACCAGTTTTATGGTGTCCTAACTAAGGGCAACATAAATAAGTGACTGATTCGCTTAGCAAAATGCTGGGTCACTTTCTTTAATTGACCCAGTCAATCTGCCAACATCTTGTATTGAAAAGCTCCAGCTGATAATGATGAGTCATGAATATTCATGAGCTCCTGACTCTCCCCGCCCACCTGCTGCTGAGTGACAGTTTGTTTCCATATGAATCAGCAGCAGTTGGGCAGGGGCTGTGTGTGTATATTATGACGTACCCATCTGTCACACCAGTAAGTGAATACATCTAAGGTACTTTTTGATTGTATATAATTAGTTAGATTATAATCAAATATCCACATGACAGGTTCCCTTTAAGTTCGGGAGGGCACCTGCGGCCATTGGCCAGGTGCATAAGTACCTGATGCTTCCAGCATTAATGCTGAGAGCATCAGATGGTGAGGAGGGCTCGAGCGGCCCCCTGGGCATCAGCCCGCCAGGAAATTTCTCTGTAGGGTCTATGGCCAGTCTGCCCCTGGGTTTGTTTTTTATTTATATATCCATTATGGTCTGCAATACAAGTTTTGACCTTTCTTGTGGTGCATCACACCTAAGAAAGGCTGCAGTTTGTGCAACATATGATGTACACAACGTGTGCTATCACAACAAATGAAAGACTTAATCTGAAACATTTTATTGATAGGCGGAAAAAGGAAAATGTGACATTTTCTTGGTAAATTTACACATATTACAGCATCTACCATCTCAAAACCCTGATTTACAAAGAAAATGTCAAATTTTACTTTGCCGCTTATCAAGGGTCTATTCACATGTCCGCAAAATGGGTCCGCATCCGTTACGCAATTTTGCTGAACAGGTGCGGACCCATTCATTTTCAATGGGGCCGCAATGTGCTGTCCGCATCCGCACTTCCGGATCTGCAAAAAATAGAACATGTCTTATTCTTGTCCAAGAAAAGGCATTTTCTATAAGAGTGGCGGCGATGTGCGGTCCGCAAAATGCTGAACGTACATTGCCGGTGTCCGGGTTTTGTGGATCCGCAAAACACATACGGACGTGTGAATGGACCCTTATAGGGGCAAATGTCCATAGTCTAAAGTACCCTTGCTCCAGGGCACTACACAGGTAGATTCGGTCAAGTATTAGCGCTCATTTAAGATGGTAAGGTGCCTTTACACGGAACAATACAGCAAGCGTCAGGAAGGAAGTGTTCCTTCCCAACAATCGCTTGATCGTCAGTGGAGGGGACATTTACATACAGCGATCTCCTCCACTGCTTAGAGAGGAGTGATCGTTAATGCCATCGCTAGTTCCCATACTGACTTGTTGTTTGCCGGCAGCAGAGTGTGATTGGCAAAACAACACTTTTTAGGTCCACATGAATGATCTATGACCCAATAAGCGAGCGTTTTGCTTGTTCATAGGGTTATTAGCGGCACTTTTACAACGCCCTATGAACGCTTGTTAGCGATTATCTTGCGGATCCTCAGCCCCTGTAAAGGGTCCTTTAGACTTTATTAAGCTTCTCGGCGACTGACTGTGAAAGGTGTCGGTGTTGGAGTGGAGTAATTATACGCTCAATTACACTCATTTACATCTAATTGTATTTGTTTACCCTGCTGGGAGTACTTAAGGAGCATTGGGTACTCAGCACATAATACTGATGCTTACATTCTGATAATGACTGTATGCAAGATATTGATTGACTTATTGAATGGCAAAATAGCAGTAGCTTATCCACACAGTATGTAGTATTTACACAGAGGAAGCTTATATGTTTTCCTGTTGATAATTTAGCGCCAAAATATTTCACAGCATTGTTCAGATATTGTCATCGCTGACATCCGTCCCTGACCTTACGGAGGCGCAGAAGCTAATATCCCCTATCTGAAACCTATACTAAGGCCAATCTAAAGGGAAGGCACTTGGCCTATTAGTGTATTTTTAGAGAGTGTAAGGGAACCCAACACCTGAAGAACACACAAACTCCATGCAGATGTTTAGAGGGCTTCCATAGAAAGAAATATGCACAGTATCTTTATGTATGAATATTGTAAATAAATACTTCATGATTATAATCTGAATATTACCACATCTTTTGCCCTATAAGATGCTCCTTACCATAAGACGCACCTAGGTTTTAGTGGAAGAAAATAAGAAAGACAATATTTTTCATCAGACCCCAATCTCTACCACACCTCAGATCAGGCCCCTCAATGATCAGACCTCAGATCAGACAGTAAAAGTTAATTAGACCTCAGATCAGACACCAAGGTTGATCATACCTCAGATCAGACCCCCAATGTAAATCAGACCTCAGATCAGACCCCAATGTAAATCAGACCTCAGATCAGACCTCCAATGTTAATCAGACCTCAGATCAGACCCCCAATGTAAATCAGACCTCAGATCAGACCCCAATGTAAATCAGACCTCAGATCAGACCTCCAATGTTAATCAGACCTCAGATCAGACCCCAATGTAAATCAGACCTCAGATCAGACCTCCAATGTTAATCAGACCTCAGATCAGACCCCCAATGTAAATCAGACCTCAGATCAGACCCCAATGTAAATCAGACCTCAGATCAGACCTCCAATGTTAATCAGACCTCAGATCAGACCCCAATGTAAATCAGACCTCAGATCAGACCTCCAATGTTAAGCAGACCTCAGATCAGACCCCAATGTAAATCAGACCTCAGATCAGACTCTAAAAGTTAATCAGACCTCAGATCAGACCCCCAATGTAAATCAGACCTCAGATCAGACCCCAATGTAAATCAGACCTTAGATCAGACCCCAATGTAAATCAGACCTCAGATCAGACCCCCAATGTTAACCAGACCTGAGTCTCATGTGGACCACTATAATCTTCATCAGAACTCAGAAAAGACAAAAAGAAAAGAAAACAACTTACCTCTCCTGCTCTGGACCGTGCCGCTGCAATGTGACCTGACATCACACAGCATCAGGTCATTATGTCTTGACACTGTAGACTGTCCGGACACAGCATAGCGGGCGCCCAGCAGAATACCAGAGAGCACTGAGTAATATTACTGCTAGTGGTGCTACATTCAAGGCTTTACGGACCTCCTGTGTATTAATGGGCACTTCTAGAATGGAAGCACTCATTGGTATTCGCTTTATAAGACACATTGTCATTTCCCGCCCACTTTTGGTGGAAAAAAGTGCATCTTATAAAGCAAAAAATACGGTACATACAGAGGAGTGGGGATTCTTACCAAGCATACATTGATTTTTATAAAGATGTGTTCAAATGAGAGAATCCTTAAAGAGGCTCGCTGGAACTATAGCATTGATGGCCTCAAGCAGTTTTCCAGGATTACCTTCTACCAAGGCAGCTTTTCTGACATCTGACAACCCTGGATCCCTGAGGCTAGGATCTACTGCTACATCTACTGCCACTTAGGCCTCATGCACACGACCGCTGTTCTGGTCCGCATCCGAGCCGCAGTTTTTGCGGCTTGGATGCGGACCCATTCACTTCAATGGGGCCGCAAAAGATGCGGACAGCGCTCCGTTGCTCCGTTCCGTGTTCCGCAAAAAAAAAATATAACCTGCCCTATTCTTGTCCGTTTGGCGGACAAGAATAGGTAGTTACATCAATGGCTGTCCGCGCCGTTCCGCAAATTGCGGAACGCACGTGGACGCCATCCTTGTGTTGCGGATCCGCAATTTGCGGACCGCAAAACACACAACGATCGTGTTCATGAGGCCTTAGGGAGTGGGGAAAGCTGTATAACAACTCCTAAGGGCACTGTATTGACTGGCTGAAGAGAATAGGAGTTGTAGTTCAACTATATAGATCTATTTCAAAAACCAACCCAAGCCTCAGGGTGATTTGTATATAGGACTGACAGTGGAATCTAACATTGCATGTTGTGACATAGAGCATCATATGATGGATCTGACCCTGTTTATGCTGTAAGCCGTTATTATGCAACTTAGGAATTCAGAAGGTGAAAAAAAAAAACTGTGTTATTTAAGCTTTGTTATGTTCCTTTAAAGGGGTTGTCTCACTTCAGCAAGTGTCATTTATCATGTAGAGAAAGTTAATACAAGGCACTAATGTATTGTGATTGTACATATTGCCTCCTTTGCTGGCTGGATTCATTCTTTCATAACATTATACACTACTCGTTTCCATGGTTACGACCACTCTAAAATCCATCAGTGGCGGTTGTGCTTGGACACTATAGGAAAATGCACTAGCCCAGGGATGCCCAACCTGCGGCCCTCCAGCTGTTGCAAAATTACAACTCCCAGCATGCCCGGACAGCCTACAGCTATAAGCCTACACCAGGGCATGGTGGGAGTTGTAGTTTTACAACTGCTGGAGGGCCGCAGGTTGCGCATCCCTGCACTAGCCTATATGGGCCCCCATGGTCCCGGCCACCGGAGAGGCCAACACTTTTTCCTATAGTGTGCAAGCACCACCACCACTGCTGGATTGCAGGGTGGTCGTAACCATGGAAATGAGTAGTGTATAAGGTGATGGAAAAATGAATCCAGCCAGCAAAGGAAGCAATATGAACAATTGCAATACATTAGTAAGTGGCCTGTATTAAAGGGGTTGTCTCACTTCAGCAAGTGGCATTTATCATGTAGAGAACGTTAATACAAGGCACTTACTAATGTATTGTGATTGTCCATATTGCCTCCTTTTCTGGCTGGATTCACTTTTCCATCACATTATACACTGTCCGCTTCCATGGTAACAACTAGGGATGAGCCTATCGACTTCGGAGCTCCGTACAGTATTAGAATGTATGGGCTCAGATGAAGCGAAGTTATTGCGAGACTTCGCGCACTAACTTCGTAAATTAATTTGTACTGTAAAACTTGTATTAACTTTCTCTACATGACAAATGCCATCTGCTGAAGGGAGACAACCCCTTTAATTAGTGGCGGGCACAATATATGGTCAAGTCTTGGCTCTTCACAATGCCATCTTAATTATAAAGCATAATAACCTATCGGAAGTCATCTCATAGAACAGCTAGCAACTCCAGCCTTTGCCGACATGTAATATAACACACATCCTATCACAGACATCCTCTTATAACAGTGGTGCAACCCTGGATCAGTCTTTTCAGAATCTCAGAGATTGAATACAATCTGTTACTCAGCTCAGTGCAAGCTTCGACATGAAGTTCTGATTTGCAAACACATCATACTTCCCATGTTTTCGAGAGCCACGGGGTGGAACATGCAATTGCTGCAAAGTTCTCAAGTCCCACATGGTCCCTATAGCAGCGCTATAACAAGTGACGGCTGCAGTGTCCCCAGCAGAGCTGTCCTTAGCGGTGTGTGACCTGTGGGGCTGCACAGGGCGCATCACAGAGTCCATGCTGAGAGGGACGGTACCAGCCAACATGACTTGGGCTGCATGGAGCTTGCCCTCACTATCCCACACTTAAAATATATGTAAAGGCAGCTACACGTGATGCAGCAATATTCCCTAGTTTTCTGAAAGGGCATTGGTTTTTAGGAACCTGCCTAGCTGTGTTATGGGGGAACCATACTATTTAGTACACCATAAGAGGTTGAGGGCATCAAAATAAGATACTGCACAGATCCTCAACCAATCTATACTAGTTCGCAGGACCAACCAACATGCCCAAATAGTTGGCCACAGTTCCCCAGAGGTGGTCACAGTATCTTTATTACCAACCACAGTGTCTGAAGTCAACCACAGTGACTAAGCTACTCCATGCCCTTGCTGTCTTCTGCTGCCAAAAACAGGAACTTATTAGTCCTTGGGACCAGCACAGTAGAAGGTCTAATTGGCTTAAGTTAAGGGCCCTTGCACATGACCGTATGCCCTCCGAGACATACGGTCCGTGAGCGGCCATATGTCCCGGAGCAGCATTGATTGTGCGCACAGGAGCACACAGCATCATAGATTACAATTATGCTGTGCATGTCTGGTCGCTCGCGGGACCATTGTCCCGCACTCGAAAGATCATGTTGGTAAGGCTGATTAGTCAGCCTGCATACTAGCCACAGCCTCACTCACAGGCGTGTGTTCTCAGGTGCCCCACCCTCCCTCCCTTATCCTCTCATTTCCACAGGGTATGCCCACTTACAGGCCTACCCACGATCATGGCTTAGGGCACACAACAAGCCATTTAGTCAGGTCAGCTAAGACACGCCTAGCTGGGTTAGGTTGTTCCCGTTGTTTCTCTCCTTAGGGTTCTTTGGATATCTCTTGGCCGTAGCCATGACCACAAATGAGTGCAAGACAATAGTCCCGCGGGCGACTCGACGTGCACAGTATCATTGTAATCTATGATGCTGTGTGCTCCCGTGCGCACGATCAATTCCGCTCCGGAACTTATGGCCCACACTTGGAACGTATATTTCGGAGTGCATATGGTCGTGTGCAAGGGCCCTAACTGTGATAACTGCTCTCCGGTGTAATTTTCACCCTTTTTATCTTGTTTACTCACCCCTCTGTAACTCTTATGTCTTCAGTTTCTGTGAGTGGGAACATCAAGCACCTGCTAACCCCTTCTCCTGTTAGCAGTGCTCATATGACCTAACACAGTGCCTACAGTCAACCTTAGTGACTAAGAGACACCATGGACTTATTGTGTTTTGCTGTCAAAACCAAGATGTTATAGGGGCAGCCCGTAGCTTCACTCACTGGTAGTAGGTTTCTGTCTGGCAGCACGAACTCGCCACCTGCTCTCCCCTTCCCAGTGGTCCCTGCCCCTGGGGTTGCTCTGTCTCTCCATGCTGGCGGCTTCCTGCTTGCTGACAAGACTCTTCTTCCTCTGCCTGTAGGACACTCTCTACCATCTGCTTTTAAAGGGCCAGCACATGAACCCTAATCTGCTCCAGCCTATAGCTGGCAACCTCAGGATACTTAAGGCTCCTTTCCCTGTGTGAGGGTGCCTGAGCAATAGGTTCTCTAGTGTGCTAGTATCCTGTGAATCTGCTCGATTCCTGGATTGTGACACTCTGCTCCCTGACATTCAGATTGACCACTCGCTGCCTGCCTTGTCCTCAGACTGTTTACTGTATAGCATGTGCTCTGCCTGCCCTGGGTTTCTCTATCAGTAATACAGAGATTACTGGAGGAGGTAGCGGCCTGGTGGTTCCCCTGCAGTCCAGATCCCTGTACAGGGGTCAAAGGATGAAAAAGAGGTAACTACCAGGATAACACTCTAGGGAGTAGCCCAAAGTCAAATCTATTGGAACAGTGGTTCCAAACTGATTGCCATGGGATCTCCACAGTAGGTCTACTAGCTTAAACTATCTGTGATGTATCGCATTTGCTAATACAGAAGTGTGGCATCCGGGTACAGCGGGACAGGGCAGGTAATCCAGAACTTGGGACACTTGCAAGGACTGCCACTGTAAGGAAGATGCATAAATAGCATTTCCTAGTAATTATTGGAAATGCTAACTTTTCTGCACGAGTAATCCTGTTCCCACACTACACAGGCAGATGTGTGGGCAGTCAGCAGACCATGACAACCTTCCAGAAAGAGTACAGGCTGATAATTATGCCAGCATTGTACAAGCCATAAAGGTTATTATGAGATCACACATAATTACATTTAGACATTGAATTAGGGGATTACTATTACTCATTTTTACATCATGTTCAGAGGCGAACATAACGCTTACGTCCATTGTGCAAAATATATGTCTTTTCATGTAGAGCAGATCTGGGTCCTTTTCAATGCAGAAAAATGCCACAAATGAGATAACACACGGGGGTGCATTTAATATGACAATCTTCTTTTAAAACCTTATTTATTGACATTTTTCAAATAAAAACTGCGCTGACTGTTACATCAAAGTACAGTGAGCAGGTGGGGACACTTCAGAAATGGCATGAGCAAAATGATCAATAGCCAAGAAGGAATAGTGGATATCCTAACAATCTTCATATTGAAAAGTCACCCTAACAATCCTCAATATCATCTGTCACCATTATACAGTTTTAAGAACCATAGCCACTTAAAATGTAAGGGGGGGGGGGGGGGGGGGACCATCTTATTCATCAGTTCCCAAAATGTAATTAAAATTAAAAAAGCTAAGAGGAACTGCCTCTTGAAAAGATAGACTTAAGTGTTAGAGTAAAATCTCATTATCCTGACAGATGTGGGACTGCAAAAAATATTATGCTTACCTGCCAACTCTTCCAGAATGCCCAGGAGACTCTTGTACACAGGGGAGACTTCCTGG
This sequence comes from Bufo gargarizans, assembly GCF_014858855.1. Classification (NCBI taxonomy): domain Eukaryota; kingdom Metazoa; phylum Chordata; class Amphibia; order Anura; family Bufonidae; genus Bufo; species Bufo gargarizans. Next base: position 2,138 of record NW_025334061.1, on the reverse strand, counting down.
ACCCCGGGAAGTGTTGGCAAATCTCTCACATGCCATAGAAACCTCCCAGAACCTCCTGGAGAACACCCCTGTGTGTGTGGCGCTTGGATGCATCATCAGACTTGGCCCCAGTGTCCAAACACATACTGAGGGGGCGGCACCTTGTCGCATAAATGGGCCATGGCCTACCCTAAAAGGGGCGTGAAAAAAAAATTGGCAGCGTACTTTGCGCAACACACTGGGGCCTCCCACAGGACTCATGCTAACAGTTGGCAAGTATGATATGACCTGATAGGAAGGACAGTGCTTCAGATTTTTAACCTTGAAAAATCTGAACTGTTTGGTACAATTCTACTGGCTTAAAGGGAACCTGTCACCAGTTTTATGGTGTCCTAACTAAGGGAAACATAAATAAGTGACTGGTTCTCTTAGCAAAATGCTGGGTCACTTTCTTTAATTGACCCAGTCAATCTGCCAACATCTTGTATTGAAAAGCTCTAGCTGATAATGATGAGTCATGAATATTCATGAGCTCCTGACTCTCCCCGCCCACCTGCTGCTGACCGACAGTTTGTTTCCATAGGAATCAGCAGCAGGTGGGCAGGGGAGTGGCTTTAGCTCTGAATTAAATATACGCTGGACTCAATGACATCACGCTGGACTCAAATCAGCTCATTAGCATGCGGCATCTTTGTGTGTATATTATGAGGTAACCATCTGTCACACCAGTAAGTGAATACATCTAAGGCACTTTTTAGTAGTTAATGATTGTATATAATTAGTTAGATTATAATCAAATATCCACATGACAGGTTCCCTTTAAAATCTCATTGATTCACGTGTCACAGTATCATTTTATGAAAACTGTTATAAGTATATAAAGAACTGAACCATCTTCTCAAACCTGAAAACTTAAGAGAAAGATTATGAAAATTAATTGTAGAACTACATTCCCAAGAACAGATTGGCTTAAAGGGGTTGGCCATCTTTAAGGATAGGGAAGGGGGCTTGGCAACCTCCCCACTCCTGTGAAGCGAAGCATACTCATACTTACTTACTTCCCAGCTCCTTCACTCCCTGACCTCGGCTACTTTGCTCGGCTCCCCCACTTTCAACATCCGGTATGACGTCGCTGCAGCGCTGACCTGCTCCCCTCGTATCACCGACACAATGGGAGCTGATCACAGCTATGGCCAGCGATTGGCTGCAGCGTCGTCAAACAGGATGTTGACAGCGTGGGATCTTAGTGAAGCAGCTGCGGCCAAGGAGCGAAGGAGCCGCAAACTCCTCCCAAAGGTGGCCAACGTCTTTAGAGGTGGCTATACACATTAGATAAATGTTAGCCGAACATAACGATTTTGGCAGGACTAGCCAACTATCTAAGGTTAGGTTGACATCACCATTTCATTTTCCATTTTTTGGTCATCTATTATGCTCATTTCTCATAACGGATCTTAGACGGAAATGGCTAAAATAAATGCAAAAAGATATCTTTTTTTTTTCTGTTCTTCTGATGGATCAGAAGAATGGAAAATGCAAACGGTGATGTATGGTGGTATTCCAACTGTCCACAATGGCAGATACTGGGGAAAAGAAGGGTGGAGAGGTTAAATTACAACATGTCAGATCCTTTGTTCTCAAAAGTTCAAAAGTTCTCCAAAGTTTTTGCCACCGTAGGAGAAACATCTGACCGACCACTCCTTCAGCCAAATTACATGGACTATAATAGTTCTTGTTGAAATGATTTTGATATAATTATTGGAAAGGGTAGTAATGACCAGGTTTCTGGAAAACAGAATTAGTGAACTGGTGCAGCAATTGGCAAAACCAGTATATTTTTAAGGTTCGACTTTCTTTAAATATTATATCTGCTCCATTTCAGGATAACATGTTCTACTACGTGTCACTATGGAGAAATCCAGAACTTAGGCCAAAACATTTCTATGACTAATTCAGTCTCTGAAGGTATTGTGACAAAACAATAGAGACTAATGCTGTAGGAACCATCTGGTTCTGCTGCAAATCAAGAGCGGGCAAGCTTCTTGGAACTTGATCATTTTCAACAATGTGAAGTAAATCACATAAGGCAGCGGTATTGTCCTTTCCTAGATTCCTAAATACAGATTGATATTTACTTTGTTCTAAAAAAGTGACCTCAT